>NC_055967.1:10814566-10857066 GCF_018492685.1 Alosa sapidissima | reverse complement strand
TGGCCACGAGGCATGCCGCAGATTGGGGGAGGCTTGCCGCTGTGCTTTCCAAAATGATCTGTCGATTCTTCCCTCCTGCAGGCCCGCCACTCGGCCAGGGACGCCTGTGGACTGGGAGCTGTTGCCAGTTGCACAGTTTGGATGTGCTTAGCTGTGTGTTAGCTTTGGGATGGAGTGATGGAGAGTGGGAGCCGAGAGCAAGGGCTGAGTGTGCTCACCCATGGGTGTCTCTCTCTCTCTCTCTCTCCCTGGTTCC
Organism: Alosa sapidissima; assembly: GCF_018492685.1. Taxonomy (NCBI): domain Eukaryota; kingdom Metazoa; phylum Chordata; class Actinopteri; order Clupeiformes; family Clupeidae; genus Alosa; species Alosa sapidissima. Next base: position 10,856,810 of record NC_055967.1, on the reverse strand, counting down.
TGATGCAGTCCCCCAGCTGGACGGCTGCCTGCTGGGCTCTGGGGCCCCGGTGCGTGGCCCTTTGTGGGCGTCCAGGGGCGAGGCGTTCAGTGCGGCCGGAGCCCAGACCTACGTGAGGGACACGGCGAAGGCCCTGAGGCAGAGGCTGGGAGTCAGCAGGCAACACCTGGAGCAGGTGAGTCCATCCATTCATAGAGTGAGTGATCGTAGAGTGGGAGAAAGAAAGAGAAATGGAAAGAAAGAAAGTAGTCGAAATGTAAATATATTACTGTATCATTACTGCATATGAGGGAGCTGTAGCTGTAGCACTGCCATAGCTGTTGATAAGCTGCATGCAAGACAACTTTCAATTTGAATCTGAGGGAAAGGGATAAGTGTTTGCGTTCGTGTTTGCCTGGGATTGACAGCTGTATTAGTGCCTGTTAACCTTCAGGCATGCATAAAACCTGGTGTCTGCTGTCTGCTGGAGTATTGCTGTGCGTAGCTACATGCCACGGCTACAGTGTGGTTTTCTGTCAATATACCAGGCAGTGCTTTAATGGATTGGCACAGAGAACTTCCATAGCCCACCCCACCCACCCTCCCCTTCCCTACACTTAAGCAAGTGCCAGCTTGCATTCTATGGAATACAGTACCTGTGATTGCAAGAGGTTAAACATTTTTTTTTCTTCTTCCTTTTTAAGAGCTTCTTCCACTTCAGTTGTTGATGCTGTCAACTGTTATTGGCTTTTAGATAATTTTGGCACAGACTGGGTTCACAAAAAGGTCAGGGCAAAATAATTTATTTCCGAATGTAAATTAAATGCATTTTAAATTAGCTTCCTCAGCCGTTCACAGACTCTTCTGCCACCCCCAATGCTGTTATTATGTTAGTCTGCTCTGGACGTGGAAGGGCTGCACTGTTCATTGAAAGCCCCGGGCACCAAATATTCAGCACTGTAGAAATGCACTTGGCTTGCATTCGGAATTCGTTATTTCATTTGAGTCATCAGACTAGGTGGATGCGAAGTTAGAAGGTCAGATGTTTATGAGCAATTGCATTTGTATTGGCCCCGCACCAGTATATTTTCATTGCAATTAACTTTCACCTATGAAAGTGACATCTGTAGGAGTCTGTGCAGTGTTGTTAAGTTGTGTTGATGATTAAATTGTTCTGTAGATGATGCTACTGCAGCACTGATGGGCCTATAGGGGTTGAATTCTGTGTACATTACCTATAAGCAAGCTGTTAGTAAACTGCTTTCAGTAGGTTTAAGAATATGAATATTTCATGAATATATCTCACAAAGCAACCAGGATTGGTCACAGAGATGCAGTCATTAATGTCACAGTGTGTGTCACAATGTGCAGTGCTTTCTTAGTGCGTGGAGGCATTTTGTTATATTTATATGAAGTTGTTGTATGAAGGGGAGAATATGTATGAGGTGAGAATACTTTCGCTGACAAGGGCTATTGTCTCACATTAACATTCTAATTACGTGTGTGTGTGTGTGTGTGTGTGTGTGTGTGTGTGTGTGTGTGATGAGTGAGGGGGGGGGATCATGGAGATGAGTGACATGCCACTGTGGGAGGGCTTGTCTGTCCGTGTTTGGGGACAAACAGGGTGGTAGCGGGGGCATTGCAGGAATTAAATGCAGAGGCGATTTTGGAGTGGTGATGCAGGGGGGTGGATGCGTCCAGTTTATCTTCACTACCTTTACGAGGCAAACAGACATTACATTACATAGACGCAGCCCAATAGAGAGAAAGAGAAAAACAGACACATGGCGTTACGACTGACACACATCTGAGAGATGATGTGTTTTCCACAAGCAGGCTTCAAATGAGAACAGAGTTGGAAGACGATAAAGTCTGGGCATTTGCGTTTTGCGTCTCGATCGATACGCTCTGCATTTGTCCTGATATTCCCTAATCCCTCATTTTCTCAGGCCACACTCACACCCGCACCCTGACCCTCCGCACTCTCCATCACCTCTTCCGTGATTTCGTTCATCTCCATCTGAAAGTCTGTCGCTTCCCCACCACTCTGAGTTGTCTTTGTTCTCCTATCGGGGGCTTTGGCGGAGCGAGCAGATGCCATTATCTTCTCCGTAATGGACTTGAATGAGAAAGTTTTTTGCTACACTTGAGTTCACTCATTAAGCACGGGATTGACAGCATTAGAGCGTCTTAAACTTCTGACAGCTCTAAGTGCCATAACCTGTGCCAGTATCTCCCGCACTACCAACCACCCCCACCCACCCACCCTCCTCTCCACCTTTCCTTCTCCTGTGCGAACAAATGAAGTGAAAATTGCATTCTCGTCTTTGGCTGATATGAAAATGGAATTTGCGATCATGAAATATACACAGTTGTCACTTCTTAAAAAAAGGTGTCGGCAATTTGCTTCAGTGGGTAAGGTGAATATTTTCTGTGACGGGAAGAAGGAGAGCTTTGAGAGAAAAGGAGAGAGAGAGAGAGAGAGAAAGCGAAAGAAGAGAAGAGAGAAAGAAAAAAAAGTGTGATTCCTGTGATCAATGGAAGACTTCATTGCTTTGCGCTTCATTGCGCTTGTAATAAGCAGCTATAGATCTTGGCTGGTGCTGTCTGTGTGCCTTTGTGTGTGTGTGTGTGTGTGTGTGTGTGTGTGTGTGTGTGTGTGTGTGTGTATGTGTGTGTGTGTGTGTGTGTGTGTGTGCATGCGTGACAGAGAGAGAGAGAGAGAGAGAGAGGAAGATGAGCAGAGAAAGAGAGACAGTGGTGCTTCTGCTAATATGGCAACACTGCCACCTAGAGACCAGCAACCCAGCTGGCTCTGAACAGAAGACTGTATGTGTGTGTGTGTGTGTGTCTGTGAGTCTGTGTGTGTGTGTGTGTGTGTGTGTGTGTGTGTGTGTGTGTGTGTGTGTGTGTGTGTGTGTGTGTGTGTGTGTGTGTTTCTGTGTGTGTGTGTGTGTATGTGTGAGAGAGAGAGAGCAAGACAGACAGAGCCAGCTGCTCCTGTTCTCACCAATTTTTCACCCTGCTATGGACATGAGCGCACACTGATGATCTTTTTTAGTCATTTAACAGTGGGCTGGGTTGAGAGGGCGCTCATCTGAAGCTGGAAATGGAGCTTCCCCAAATGGTTGAGCAGAGCAAGATGAGAAGAGAGCAGAATATCACCACGCTGGACAAACAGGGGCTTTGTTGGCATGTGCCAGAGACTGGCTCCATGGAGCAACATGTACAACCCATAAAACCTTGACTGAAAGTTCCCCATACGGATGTGGTATTGAGGGTTCAAGGGAAAGAGTCTCAGCTGCAGTGTGTGTGTGTGAGAGAGAGAGAGAGAGAGAGACAGAGAGAGATTCTGCCTCTGTTATAAAGTCATGAAAATACATGTTCTCACATAAAAGTCAATTTCCTGGTTCTGTCAGTTTTTTTTTTCTTTCTAAGATTAGATGAAGCATTTTATGTTAAGGACACATGCTCTTTTCCAGGTTCTCGGTCAAGTTTGATGACGTTTTTTCAAAGGACATTTTCACTGAGGCGTGTTGCTTTCATATCTGTCCGGCACAGTTTGATCTCCTCCTTGAAAGCAGTCGGAGCGCACAGCGAGTCACATTAGAGTCATGCCTAAGCCCCTACCATGAGCATAATAAAGCCGCATCAGTTCAGCTGGACAGGGCTGCCCGCTGGCAGTGCGGAACAGCAGAGGAAGTGGTCAGGTGCTGACAAAGCTGTGCAGGTTGGGATGATGGGGTTTGTGTAAGGGGGGGGGCTAGGAGCTCAGAGGTCCATAAGCCGTGGTCAGGAGTGTGTGTGTGTGTGTGTGTGTGTGTGTGTGTGTGTGTGTGGGGTGGGGGTGGCTCTCTCCGTCCCATCTGGTGGCCCCGCTCAGACCCAGGTGAGAGAGGAGGGAGGCAGCAGGTTTGCTGCTGCTGCTTCTGTTTCTGCTGCCTACACTACCACCTCCCCTCCACACACACACAAATACACACACACACACACACACACACACACACACACACACACACACACACACACACACACACACACACCTAAGCCGACCCATGTCACTGAGTTCAGATCAAAGCTCAGCTGCATCCCCGAGATAGACAGACGACGCCCGCACGGATGGAAGATGAAACGGACCGGGAGGCGTCCCTCTCGCAGCCAGTCAGGTCACTGATCCCAGGTCAGGTGCGTGGAGCCACGATGAGCAGGGGCTGCCTTGGAGAGCAGGTTTGAGGTCAGGCCGCAGGCGCTTTGCAAAGAGGCCTCCTTTAGGGGGGGGGGGGCAGTTGCTCAGATTGTTTGAGGCCATGGGAGTCGAAGAATCGAAGAGCATCTGTGATCCTCGCGCCGCAGGCATGAGGTCAAGGTCAAAGGTCGGGTGGACATTCCATCCGCACGGACAGGAACCGTGGTACACGAACCAGGCCTCAGCAGTCACGTAGATGGGGAGGGATTAACTTATTTAGCAGACTCACTGGCGACCAATCAAACAACCCTGTACACCTGCACAAAGTCAGCTAAAACATGATGCTTACTGCAGCAGCCACTGCATATGGGTATTTAGTGCTCTGGATGTGCAGGCTCCAGCTCACTGCAGTGTGTGGGTATGTGTACGCCAGTCCGAGTTTTGTCCACATACAGGCATTTGAGTGCACACCCTGACATACAGAGAAGACTATATCAAGGTAAACAGTCTCTCTCTCACACACACACACACACACAGAGAGACACACACACGCACACACACACATACTCTATAGTGAACAGCACCGAATAAACATAAGCCCAGCTTTTAAGATAGTGAATGCTCACACAATTCATATGTGGAACACTGCTTGTCTGCGTTACAGATAAATAGAGCACATTGCCCATGGATTATACATTTTAGATTACCCTGGCCTGCTAGTGTCTGATAGGTATATGGCACTTAAAGATATGAACAAGGCTAAAATTACATATCATATTCCTGTGCCATGCATGATTAATAAATAACTGGGTTAAAGGTCACCCAAACTCATTTTACTAGCAGCCTGTGCACGTGGAGAAGCTGAATGTCACCGAGCACTACACTGCTGAGGAGCTGAATACATTTTAGTGGCGCGGGTTGGGTTGTACCTGTAGGAATAACATATGGGTTCAAATGCTATGCAATGCTATGCACCTAGAATATTAGTCTCTGTTGGGTGATTGGCCCCCCTCTTGCAACCCCCCCCCCCCCCCCCCAAACCCCAAACCCCACGCACAGTTCACAACCAGCTACGCACAGCTGCTGGAAGCCTCCCCGATATCAGTGGGCACCTGTCACCACGCAGCAGCTTACCTCGGTGTAATCTGCCTGCCCTCATAACCATCTGACCACGACCGCCACTTGGATAACGGCTCTTTAAGAAGTCACTGTAAAAAGAGCTTGTGTTAAGAGTCGCTAGCATGCTCATGCTCTGTACGGCGGGGGTGTAATGGCAGGGCTGGGTATTAATATCAGGAGTTAAAAAAGCCCAGTGTATTTTCCTCTACCCTTCTTTACTCAGTCTGTGGTGTTTTTAATTGAGGGCCTGTGCGTCGTCGCTCCGCCGGCTCGATGTCAGGCCCCTCTGGAGCGTGTGCCACGCTCCCACTCGCCGCTCCACGTCCACGCTCACCACTCCACACTCTCTCCACGCTGTCCCACCCCTGACTCAACCAGGCGCTGGGGGGAAACGGCTGGCTGTGTGTGTGTGGGGGGGGGGGGGGGCTGGAGGGGGTGACAGGCTCTAATTGCCCTCCGCGGAGATCTAACACCCCTGTGGTAAGAGGCAGTGAAAGGAGAGGCGAAGCCCGAGCCGCGGCTCCTGTCTTCTCCATTGTGCGAAAATAAATACATACAGTTCGTGTCCCAGGGAGTGAAATAACACACCCGGGGCCGGCGGGATTTTCACTGGTCATTTCATCCCCAGCTGCAGGCCGAAAACAAAATTACTCATTGTCTATCGCGGTGAGAGAGAGAGAGAGAGATGCGTGGTGGCGACGCAGGAGCGGGGGAGACTTTGCCGTGGCTTTAAGTGCAGTTTATCCAGCTGTAGCCACGCAGGAGCGCGGTGGAGGAACGGAGGGGGCTTCCCAGCTGACTGCCCCTCCTGTGCCCACGTTAGTGGTAGTCCACCAGTATCACTTCATTAGTTAATCTTGGGTGGGTTGAAACAATGGCGTGGTTTTTTTTTTAGGAAGGAAATCAGTTTAGAAAAGGATTGTAATGATTCTGCAATTAACTGCATCAGCACCCAAAATGTAACATGTCTTTCACAGGATTTCGTTATGTAATTTATATGTGTGACAAACGAAAAATATCATGTCATGTCACATATCCCACATTTTTACATCTTGAACATGTAGAGGATTTGCTTGCTGTCTATTTTATGGATCTCACTCACTCACTCTTGTGAGGGGAGCAGAGTGAAAAGACCATTGTGTTGTGTTGGTGTGTGTCGTCCTCGCTGGCCCTGGTTGGTGCCGCGTAGCGCTGGTGTGTGTGTGTGTGTGCGTGTGGCTGGCAGTCCTCGGCACTCGGGCCGGAGAAGGGACGCGTTGCGTCTGCTCTCTGTCACTCCTCGTTACAGCGGAGCGCCACGGCGGCACCTGAGGGAATCAGAGTCGGCCGGGCTCGCCGTCACAATCTGCATAACGCCGTGTGAAGGGCCAAACAGAGGGGCCAGATGCCGTTACTGGAAACCACCCTGCTACTAAGAAACACTCGCTGACACTCGTTTTTTTTAACTCTGTATCTGTTTCTTTTTTTCTATTTTTTGAGTACATTTGTCTTTTTTCACACATTTGTCATGCTTCCTCTCTTTCTCTCCACCCTGTCTTGATGCCTGTTTGCTTTAATCTCTCCTTTTTTCTCCTCAATGCCTCGCACTCCCCAATACCTGACTAAACAAAGTGTCACCAGCCTACTCCTGTCATGGTCAAAGTGTCAGGGTAGGCAGCCTTGTGTTTGCTGAGCTGGGAACATGCCCGCGAGTGACTGACAGAGGCCACTGTCTAGAGAGGCTTCACACTGGACTGAGTACTGAGTGAGCGGCCTGCATAGCGGCCAGGAAACAGATGTTTGCTAGAGGCCATAGCTCTTATGTCTTCTCAATGTAATCACAGAGATTCAGGACCAGCCGGACAGGAACGCTATTTTTTTTTAATTAGTTTTATTCAAATGTTGTCTTTTATTATGTCAAAGGTGTATTGTTATGTATTCATTTATTCAAATATTATAACAGAGTAATGTATACAGTATATTTTATCCTTCTATTTTTACATTCATATATGCATAAAACATATAGAATGTACAGAATATGTCAGACTCCACTGCTTGTAAATGCTTATTATTTTATCCTAAGGATGCACAATTTCACAAAAGGCTGTTTCTTATATAGTATCCTAAGTGGTAACTTTTTGTCCGTTTTAGGCAATTAAGGCCAAAATAAGAATAATGTATTTAAAATAATTCCAATGTGTAAAGTTATCATTAAGGGTGGTTTACATTAATGATAATGTTTGACATTTAAATTATTGAATTTCCCCTTGGGGATCAATAAAGTATCTATCTATCTATCTATCTATCTATCTATCTATCTATCTATCTACCTATCTATCTATCTTAAATTTATCTTACCTGGGATTTAATTTCAAGGCATTTTATTCTAAGAGTAATGATGATCCTTGATAAAAGAGTGATGAGATGATTTAGGTCATTATGTGGATAAATTAAGATATTTGATGAATTAGTCTGTATTCTTCATTTAACTTTAATCCTCTTAAATATTTCAGTTTGAAATGTAAAGCCTGTATTGTAGTCACCTTTCCACATGGGAAACCTCCAAATTATTAATATTTCCATTTACTTATACATGTACAAAATGTATGTATTTTCAAACTTATAAATTACTTATTTTTGAAGATTTTAAAAGTTTTTAATTGTCATTGCTATTCTGCTAAACTGTGATATCATATCACCTTTACTGGATGCCTCCCTTCCCCTTTCCATGTCTCAAGGCAAAGCGCACAAAAAAAAGTTGGATGAAGCTGTTTGTCAGACCAAAAAGATTCCATGCTTTCCAGTTTTGCGTATTTTGTGATGATGGTATACAGTGTGTGTGTGTGTGTGTGGGGGGGGGGGTAGCGGTGTGTATGTGTGTGTGTGTGTGTGGGGGGGGGGGGGTGCGGGTAGGGGGCAGATGCCTGCCAGACCTGAAACATAACAATTAGCATCCCGGGAGTGACAGGCAGGCATGGATGCATCATCTCTGCCACTCGGCTCGGCCCACCGTGGCTGTACCTTGTCATGTGTCATCCCTCATCCTCATCCCCAGTCAGGACTGAGCTCAGAGCTGGGAGCTCCGCGCTGCTCCACACGCTCGTCTACATTTATCCCAACAAAGTGCGCCGTGTGTCAGGACATCCAGAGCATTTCATTCACTGAGCTGTCTCTGTAGGGCAATAAAAAGGAGCAAATAAATCTCCATCCATCATTAGCTCCTTTCATGGCTTCCTCTGTTGCATGCCTGATATTACACTCTCTGCTAGAAAGAAAGGCTTTACCCATCCAATTCATCAGGGCCTCCCTTTTGGAAGCATTTTTATTTCCTAAGCTCCTGCAAAACTAGTTCAGATACTGTTAGTACCAATGCGCCACTTTTCTGAGGATAATCAGTAACGGTTTGGACTTCCTTCTGTTTGAAAAAAGAAATATATCAAATTATTATTCCTATAAAACTGTAACAAAATGTAAATTATAATAACCCCATTCTCGTGAAGTACTGTAATGAAGACAAAACAACTGATAATTGTATCTCAATAACAGAGCAAATTTATGCTCAAAGCCTAACAACACAATGAAGACATCACATTTGGATAGGGTTCAACTCCGAGGCACGGTTCTGCGCAGCACAAGTGCTTTGCCTGGGATGTTTAGTGTGTGCTTGACCAGATGGTTGGTGATGGCCCCAGGCCTGTCGGCACTGGCCACGGACCAACTGGGTCATCAATATATACGCGTGCAGCATGAGCGCAAGTCATCTGTTTGCTTTAAGTGGAATATTTTTTCTCTCTTTTCTATCTCTCTCTCTTTCAGTGTGTGTGTGTGTGTGCACTTCTGTGTCTTACATATGTCCACCTCACCTCTGTTCCCTGTCCACTGAGGTCCAAGGCCTCTGATTTATCTCTGTGCAACAGACACCTGATTTCTGTTTGATTAGTGTATGGTGATGATTGTCTTATGTCAAAGTTAATTTGTCAGAATGTCTTAACTGGATGTAAAAAACAAACACCTTCCAAAGCACAGGCTTGAAAATGACTACACATATTCCAACTCATTCACTTTTCATTGAGTGCTGTGATGTTTTAAAGACAATCTGAAATACAACTTCTGTTGAATTTCTCTAGAAAGCACAAATGTGCAACGTGATAGCCTCTGCACACCTTCTCTTGTGGGAGAAAGCTGCCAATTCCACCTATATTGTGCAGACAAAATTATACTTGTTATTGGTTAAATGACTCGGAAGGGAGCCGGTGGCCGGAGTGGGAAGACCGTCACGGGCGGCTTGGCTAAATGCGCACCGGTCTTGTTTGTCGCGGGGGCTAAAGGTGTAGCGTGGCGTCGGCACGCTAATGACATGCAAAAGGAAGTGTTCCCCCTTTGCTCCGAGGGCTCGGGCGACTGTGGCCCCCGTCCCTCTGCTCACGCTTGACCTCCCCCGTGTTGGCCTGACAGAGGCTCTTTGTGTACACAGAGGCGGCCCCTCGCAGGCCACCAAAGAAACATTAATATTTCTCAGCAGGAGGGGAGGGGGAAACAGGGGTGCAGTGCATTACCTCGCCATTTTCAACAACCACGGCCCCCCATCCCCCTCCCAATTCAACCCCATCTAAGCACAATTTACTCCTCCTGCTTCGCTTTTATTTTCATATCATAACGCACAATCACACACATATTTTTAATTGCTACTTTGTTCAAGTCAGCCCCCTTACCATCACCACCACCGGCGCCACCTTCATTGGGAGGAGGATTAAAAATAGGAGAGCTTTGTTAGGAATCTCATTAGGCAACTCTCCTTTTGCGAATAGTGTTATCTCAGCCATATTGCGATGATGACTGAAGGCAGTCTGTTATTACTGTCAGTTGAAATGAGGCATAACAGACAGAGATTGACTGACAGGCAGTGATAATAGTGCCATGAAATACCTAATTGGCTCGCAGTGGAGCGGTGCTGAATGGGGTTTAGTGAGAAGAGGGAAGAACGGGGTTCTTAGCTCGAGAGTTCATAACAAACTGTGGGGAGTTAAGCAAGTTAGAGCAGTATGGATGGATTCCCTTCCATGCACAATTTGTGTCAATGCTGTAATAACAATGCCATCTTAAAAATGACATGTGAAATGAAGTTATTAGGGGTATACAGGGTGACATTTATGTCAGTAACTCAGAGGGTGGATTTCAGTATGTTTGATGTGATAATCATTTGCAATGGAGCTGAGACCAACATCATTTGTGTGTGTGTTTGTGTGTGTGTGTGTGTGTGTGTGTGTCTATGTTAGTGCGTACACTTTCCCTGACATATCATGCATGACTCTTAACGAGTGCAGCTCATCTCTGATCCCTTTTCTCTAGCCATCACTCATAACCCCCGGCAGGTCTGAAAACACTCTCCGACAAGCTTGTTCTCCTCCATGATGCCATTGTGCCGATTGGATCAAGCAGGAGGGCCTCTCTCCCAGGGCTGGAGCTGCCCAGTGGGTCTGCTGCTGAAACTACATATCAGGAGTCCTGATCCCTTCCCTCAGCCACCCCCTCCACCTCCAGCCCCATATGCACCTGCCCCTGATGCTGGGCCACTGGTGGGGGTGGATATCAAAGCTCCACGGCTGGGGAAGGCTGGAATGGTGGAGGGGGGGGGGGGGGGGGGGGGGGGGTAGATGTAGCTGCTGCCTCCTGAAGAGGATTAGCGCGTCTCCCAGGGAGAGCGAGGGGACGTGGAGTGAACACCTGCCATGGTGTCAATGGAGTGGCGGCGGAGCACCGCAATCATACACAGCACGCCTGGCCAGGAAAGGGGGGGGGGGGGGGGGAGGTGATGGGGGTTGTGTGCGTTTGTGGGCAGGGTGTGGGGTAGGGTGGGGGGGTGCACTGGGTAAATGTTGGGATCTTTGGACAAGGGGGGAGTAAGCCCACTTGCCTCCTCTTTCTCCCTCAAAACCTAGACCCAGTGTGTGTGTGTGTGTGTGTGTGTTAGTGTTAGTGAGTGTACAGTATGTGCGAGCGTGCTTGTGCGTGGGTCTGTGTGTTGGGGTACAGTAATCATCCATTTCAGACGATCATTTTAACAATGACTTGCACATCTTTTCAGGATTGTAAATAGGAGATTATTAAAGTCCTCTATAAGAGATTAGGTCAGAAAAGTCTCATTTCCACCTTAAGGACATTCATCCTCATTGTTTCTTGGACAATGACAGAAAAAAAAAATGACAAGGGCAAAGAGCTGCTATTCTCTGTCTCCCTTTGTCACTTTCAAAGGATGTTTAGGCATCTGTCACCACTTTGTAATTACCCTGAAATCTGTCACTTGTCACATAACACGAGAGTAATCAATCTCCATTAGAGGAATTTCTCACTTGTAATAATGATCTGTGGAGGATAAAAAAAGATCTCATACCCTCCTATCAATGCCTCAGCACTTCCTGCTGCCCTGCTGCCCGGACATCTCAGGCACATTGTCTCAGTTCTCGAGCATAATGGCCGGCCATGACACTCTTGAAAGACTTTTTTGACCCTCTGGAGAGGCTTGCTCCTTTCAGCCTCTCGCCCTCTCTCCTCCGTCACCTGGGTTGCCGTGGCAATTGTCTTTCTGTCTTTCATGACAAGCACCATGTTATCACCTCCTGTCCTTCACTTGTCCCGCTAATACATGCTCCCCTCTTTGAGCTCGTCTTGAGCTGAATGGAGACCTGTCATTAAGGGCCCTTTACCGCTGAGCAAATGGTGGCAAGGGGGGAAGGCTATGAGAGGAATGTTGATCTCTTCGACAGAGAATCAACTTGAAGGAGCAATGAAAGGCTGATGATCAGCTCGCTTGTCCTTTTTTTTGCCAAGGACTCGAAAGGGCCTTTGTCCTAAAGTGGAGGCTGGTCACAAACATACTGAAGGGTCTAACGTACTTGGCGCTGACACCCCGTCAAAAGTGCTATTGGAATATTCAGTGAATATCTCCTTAAGTCGCCTTTCCAGACTAATTTTGTGACTCTTTCAGCTTTCCTTTTTCAGTGTGACTCCCTCATTGGATTCCTCTCTCAACTCACTTGCTCACCGTCAAAGACCTCTATGACACAGTGAAGACTGAACAAAGTAGGTGGATGTTTGGGGGCGGGGGGGGTATGCAAGATGATTGTTTGTTGGATTCTCTCCAATCGTCTGAAGTCTTTCATTTGTTTTGCAGAGAATAAGACAAAGATGGAAAAAAATCCATTGTTCACCTTCAAAAAGTGCTGCTGTTCTTCAGACTCAGACGATTGTCCAACTTGATCAATTCTCAATCAAAAAGCTGCACAAACTTGCCTCCTCCTCTCACAGTCCCCTCGGGATTCACCTCTCCTCACCTTCTCCTCACATTTTTGCTTTGAAAAAGTTTTTCAACTCTTCGTCAGGCACAGCGAGAGAGAGACAGAGAGGGAGAGAGATTAGTGTGGACTCAGCCGAAACTGTCAAAAGTGAAAGGGTGGGAACAAGGAGGATCGGGCAGGAGGAGGAGGAGAGCAACTGTCAGAAGGCACATTACCGGGGTTGCGGACAGCCGATGAGAGTGCGTGATGGAGTGATCTCTAATCACAGTGTTTGTGAGGAGTGGCCGCCGCCTCGTTACTGCCCCTAATTAAGATTCCCATCAGCCCTCGCCACCTCTGCCGCTGTTTTGACAGAGGCTGTTAGGCGTCTATCTTTTATCAACGGCTGGCTTGCGCTGAGGTCTTTTCAAACGCAGCCTACCTGTCTGTCTCGTATTGATTCTCAGGCACTCTCTCCTCAGTAGCGATCGCCTCTCTCTATTTGCTAAATTTGACTGAGGGCTTCGACAAGCTTTGGAAAGAGATATGATTACCACCAATTATGGAGCCCTGTGTATGTCAGTGCACTAAATAACGTTCGAATCGACGGAATGCTCAGATGCCGAAACATCATCATCATCAACATCATCATTGTCATCATCCGCCGAGCAAGAGGCTATTTCCCACCTCCACTACCCCACCTCCATCAGCGGTCACCAGTCGCCAGTGCCAGGTCCGGCGGGGCAGGGGTCAAGACAGCTCGAGCCAAGAGGCCTCTGATTGAGCTCACCTCACCAAGACAGAGAGGCTCTCACACTCCCTCCCTGACAGCACAATCAATCCAGTGTTGTGTATTGATTGGCCAATATCACAGTTGCTTTCTAATGAAAGGGTAGGGAAGAGAGAGTGAGAGTGATTGAGAGAGAAAGAGAGAGAGAGAAGAAGAGAACATGGTGGTGGAGAGAGGGAGGGCTGGAAGGTGGAGCGAGAGGGCTGGAATTAGCTTTCGATTTGCTCCGGGGTCTGCTACTGTTGGGACTCTCATTTTGCCTCGCCACCTTTGTCTCTCTCTCTCTCTCTCTTCTCCTTCTCTTTCCCTCTTTCTCTCTCTCCCTCTCACACCCCTCAACACCCCTCTTGATCAATACTGCATCATCCAGAGTGGGGCCGGTAATTACACCAACCAGTTCTCCCCACCCAACACACACACACACACACACACACACACACACACACACACACACACACACACACACACACACACTCTCATCTTCCCCCTCACCCCACCCTGCCCAAACCAGCACAAGCACAGAGATCCACACACATACAGAGAGACATGAGGGGGGAGAGGAGGCTCGGTTGGGGTGGGAGGTGGCCGGGGTGGGGGGGGGGGGGGGGGGCGGGGCATAAGGTCATGTAAAAGCTCAAGCCTGCAGAGCTGAAGGTGGCGGGTGAAGAAAGGATTCCCCGGCTTTGGCCCGGCCGCGTAGTGAGGCGAGGGCTTAGCTGAGACGCCGCTTTTTCCCCCCTCTTTTTTAATTACTGTAATTTTCCACCCAAGCTGGTGAGTGAGCTGATGGAGTGAGGCACTCTCCTCCCCGCTGTTCCTGACGGGGCCTGATGGGCCTTCAAATTATGCATTGACTCGGCCTGTTTCGCTCCTCCCTCAGTGTTTAGCGCTAATAACCTGTAGAGTCCACCGCCCCCCCCCCCCCCTCATCTGTCTCTCTCTCTGTCTCTCTCTCTCTGTCTCTCTCAATGTCTGTCTGTCTGTCTATCATCCAAATCTCCTCCATCATCAACCCATCACTCCCATACAACCCATCACTTTCCACACAAACAAATGCTCACTTTACACACACTTTCAGACACACACACACACACACACACACACACACCCACACACACACACACTCACAGACACACACACACAGACATTACCCCTGCTACGTCTCAGTCCATGATATTGGAGTGGTAATTACTTCGTGTGAAATCTCTACTGCTATCACAGTGTATTTTGTGTCTGCCTGTAAGGTTCTCTTTGCTCCTGGTAGTTGTGGCTGATTTGAGTGTTGCCGTTGATATACAGGCAAAGTCCTTTTAGGCAAGTCCCTCCATTCGGCGGCCATATACCAACGTTTTATGGGCACTCATCGGGCACAGTCTTTGGGTCGAACTGCGTGTGCGCAAGGCTTCACGTCACCAATCTTGCTCCAGCGGCGAGATCACAACACATGATTGGTACGATGTCTTCACAACACACCATATGATTGGCTCAATGTATTCACATCACACCACATGATTGGCTCAATGTATTCACATGTCAACGTTTTGCCGAGGAAGGGGTGGGATAGACAACGGCCATATTGGCGTGACAAACTAGCCCCATGCATTTCTATGGAGTATTTTTTGAGTGCTGTGTCTCCACATTAGAAAGTCTCTGGTACAGGTATCACATTTGGTCGAATTACTGACTTTCATGGGAACTGGTAAAGCAATGCCCGTGGAGTTGTGTGAAGCAGCAGTTAGCTTTGTTTTCCATATAGAAGTGAACGCAGAACTTTGACAAAGTTCAGGAAAGAGGTGGTGACGTGTTGTGTTGGGTCCAGGAGAACAGGTGTTATCATGCTCCGCGGTTCACTGTATCACCCCATGCTTCATTAGGCATCAACGTGCCGAGATATTTTCAGTGTTACCTCACTATGCTCTCCTTCCAGCGTGGGCTTGCTAATTGCCTGATGAGCTTCTCTCATCCTCCACAGTTTCACTTCCTCAACATAACACATGCATTGGAAAACAAGCATTTCACAATAGTGGGGAAAGAGAGAGTGAATGGCAGACACAACAAGTAAGGTATTTGTTGTGCTGTTGTTTTTTTTTAATTTTTTTTTTATTTATCTAGGGCTCTATTTATTAGGGCTCTGCCCTGTTGCAGGTTTCCGTCTTTGCCGCTGCGGTACAGAGATTGGAATGTTATGCATCACTGGCCACGAACGGCAGCCTCCAACTGTTCTCTCTGCTGCAGTCGGCGTGTCGACGCAGGAACAGACACATAACCCGCTAAACTGAGGGTGCGACTTCACAGTTTGCCTGAAAGGCCTGCGGTGAGAGACTACCGGCTTCACCGACAGCTTTTGTTTTTTTTTTGTGTTTTTTTGGGGGGATTGAGAGCGATGGAGGTTGGGATGGATGGGGTTCAGCTGCTCTTTTCCGCAAACTGCTCTGTGGTTTGCTGTGGCACTCTGTGGTGTGCAGATGACATATGGAGATGAGAGAGTGAAATGGCAGCCAGTGGAATCTATTTATCGGTTGGGTCCTCTCCCTGCATAATGTGACTCCCACTCAGCACTCTCCTTGCTCCTTGAAAAAAGAGTCCAGCTACACGCTGTCCAAGTTAAGGAGACACGAGGTTCAAACTCGAAAGACCTGCACAGGTTTCGACGTCTCACGTCTTTGTTCCCTTCAGTGCAGGACAAGAAGGAACAAAAATAAACGGAGGCCTTTACTGTGTTTTCTTCAATCAATGTGCTATTTCTCCTGGTAGCTTCATTTTTGAGCATAGGGTCGCAGGGGATGGATGTCCAGGCAGAAAGCCTGATGAAGGGGCTGGGCTGCGGGCGCTGGGTGAGTCCACTGACAGGTTGAGACTGTAGTGGCCTTTCAGCGCTCTCCTCAGAAAACAACAGCCCTGGGATGAGTTATTGACTTGTGTGTATATTATGCTTCTTTCCTGAGTCGACGTGGTTGTCAGTATAAATAATTGATTTTACACCATGACTGGTTGATTGATAATATTTGTTTTGTTTTTTCCATATAGAGCTTTTACTTTTCTGTTTTTCTTTTGTCAAAGCAATTTTCCCTTGTTGTCTTCTTTTACAAAGTAGTACCTTTAAGAGCATCTTATTTATTCCTACGGCAGACATTTGAAATTGACAGTACAGTAGAAGGATTTCATCAGCCTTACACATTCCACTATTACAGTTAGGCTACAGAAATTGTATTTTGTGTATTTTTTTTTCATTCTCTGTCTTATTGAATTTGTTGGTTACAGTGTTTGTTTTTTTTACTTTACTGGGACATTTCAATAGAGTTGCAGTTGATTCAAAAAGCATTTGTCTTCCAGCTGGAGTCTGTAGAGGCAGGCAGGACAGAGGATGTCACATCAAAGATCCTCAGTTTCACCGGGACACAACGGGCAACGGCCAGAGAGAAGGTGCAGTTTATCTTAATTAATAAAGATGTGCTTTACTGTTGAGCTTAAACCCTTATGACCCCCTTACCTAATGAAGAGCTAAGACATACTGCACGTCAAATCATGCCCAATCTGCAGTGTAACATAACTCTTACACACCGGCTTCAAATTGTAACCTAAAATGTGGTTTTAAACGTAGACTATTGGCTCTTCTTAGGACAAACACACCCTACTAATGTTACACTTTTGCATAATAACAGTTATAAAACTGTATGGTATGTTTCTTTGGATAGTATGTTACTCCTCAGTACATTTTACACTCTGTAAGGGTGTGAGTGTTAGATGCCGCATCCAGTCTGGCCACAGCTCAATTAGCACTACAGCTCTTGACTGTAACTCACAAATGCTTAAAAGGAGACAGCTGCCTCCTGTTCGGCTCTGCCAGGAAAAACCCTTTGATGCTGTAAAGTTTTCGCCGAAATCAGCCTCGCGCGTAGACAAGTCCGCCATCAATCCCCTCCACCTGATTGTGTGGCCGAGTGTTTTGTCTGCGCTCGCAGCGAGCCGAAGGAGAAACGGAGAGGCATTGAGTCGGGGGGAGGCCCTGTTGATCCTAGACGGAACCTCGTATGAATGCGGACGCGTTCATTAGCCCCTGTCCACTCTCTCTCTCTCCCTCTCGCTCCCTCCCTCTCTCTCTCGCTCTCTCTTTCTTTCTTTCTCTTTTGCTCTCTGTTTCTTTCACTTTTGCTCTGCTTCAGTGACTCCATACACATACGCTCGCAGCCGTGCACAAGAGCCCCCGTCTGAAAACGTAAGCGCTCTGGCCCCGGCACGTAAGCCCCTTCCGAAACAGCACTCGGCGCCACTCACAATGTGCTCACTGGTCTCCAAAAGAGTTGTGCAGATCATGAATTCACAATCGCAAAATGTAGAGCGCATTACGAAAGGCTGTTTGCGTGTCAAGCGCTGATGGGACCTCGGCGTCCGTGTCTTTGTTTATTGTTGTTCCAAACGGTCTTGTAAAATATCTATTCTCACAATAAGTGCTGCCTATGTCGACCAGTGTTCTAATGCAACGATTTGAGGAAAATATCTATTCACTCTGGGGACTGTTTCATATCACCCCACAAAGGCTTGCAGACAGACAGTCGGTTCAGCATTGATTGTAAGCAGGGGAGGGGGGTATGTCATGCTTACAGGGAAAGACATCCTCTCTGTATCAGTTCATCTTCTCATCAAGAGTCAAGAACGCTTCAGGATAAAGCACTAACACAGTTGATAATGCTTGCACAAATACACACACACACACACACACACACACACACACACACACACACACACACACACACTCACCGACACGTACACAAACACGGACACACTGACCCACTCCCTCACCCATTCACACTGACCACGCTCCTGTCTCTCGTGATAAGCTTTTCACAGTTTATTATGGCTTGGCCCTACAATGTCTAATAGGTGTGAGAGAGATGCCCGGTCAGATTTTTCTCTCAGTCCTCTGACCTCCTGTATGTCTCTCTCTTCTCTCTCTCCCTTTCTCTCTCTCCCTCTCTCTCTCTCTCAGGCACAGGCTCAGATTAAGGAACTGGAGGATTGTCTGAGAAATCACCAGCAGCAGCTGTCCATCCTGGGCCGAATGGTGGAAGAAGAGTCTTCCAGCCCAGCAAGCAGCAAGTGGCCCCTGTCCCAGGGCCCCCCACTACCCCAGGGCCTCCAGCTCAAAGTAGAAATGTTTTCTTTTTCGAGAAACATTTTGTTTTTCTTAAAACTTTTTCTTTTTTTGTTCTGTTGAGTCAAAATCATACTTTAGTTTCCTTAAATATTTTTTGCCAAAATATATGCATTTTTCTCTGTGAAAAAGTCATAGAAGAGTTATACTTAAAGTAACAATGTGCAACAACTTGCCATTTTTTATGTATGATTTAAAGATCAACTTAGCTAGAGATCATACATTTTTGAAGGACTTGCCATGGTTAAGTCAGCGGGCTCTATTGAACCAGAGGCCCCATAGAGTGTGGTGTCACAGGTTTATTGTCAGTGTGTGGGGTGTTGCTCTTTGATGCCACCAGTGGTGTGTAAGCACAAGTATACAAGACAACACTGGACCTGTCCTGCTGTGCAGTGCCATTTTCCAGAAGACATCTTGGTCTACCTCTGTCTTTGTCTGTTTGTGTGTGTGTGTGTGTGTGTGTGTGTGTGTGTGTGTGTGTGTGTGTGTGTGTGTGTGTGTCCTCACCAAACTCAGTGGGGTTCAGGTAGGTTCAGGAAGGTCTGTGGGGAGTGGGGGGGGAGGGGGTCTGTCATGCCCCCACCCTCCACATTCACTCTGTCATCCACAAGTGGCTCTGCAGAGGCCTGCCGCCCTGACCACTCTGGACACCTGCGGATACAGAACAGTTGTGACAGTTATCTCTGAGGTGTAGTCTTATAAACTGAATGAGTGAATAATTACAAATACTGGGCAAGTGTATGTCTGTATATATATGGCGACCAAACAGACAGATAAATATGGATGTTTATATAGAGCACTAAATGAATGTAGGTACATTTTATGTATGATCGCTTTTCAAATAGTAATCCAAGTTACTGGTCCTGGAAAGATTTATGACCTCACATTCAGGGGAGTTCTATGTTTGCACGTTCATGAGGAGGTCGCGGCCTCATTAACCCCAGACAGGATGACCGCCCGCCGACAGTCACAGGCCTTTTTACCTGGCCCTGGCACCGTCAGTGTCCTCCATGTGCCTAATCCCTCCTGACTGGCTCCGGAGGAGGCCGATCGGGCCAACGTGGGCCCATCTGACAGGCAGTGTTAATGTGTGTGTGTGTGGGGGGGGGGGGGGGGGGGGTGTAGTGGGTGAACTTATCAAGAGGTGTCAACTGCCCTCTGTCCACAAACAATGCTCTTACAGTACTACACTCACATGTCTCATAGGCAAGGCATGATGAGGAAATGATGAGCCACCAAGTTTGGTGCTTGGTGTTGTATATAGTGTGTGTGTGTGTGTGTGTGTGTGCGTGCGTGCGTGTGTGTGTGTGTGATTGTGTTTGTGTATTGTGCGTGTGTGTGATTGTGTTTTCTGTGTTTGTGTTTATTTGTGTGTGTGTGTGTGTGTGTGTGTGTGTGTGTGTTACACTTGGTGGTATAGGCCACGTGGGTACAAAATGGGTGTCTGGAGGGCTGTACCACTTGGTGCCCGGGATGGTGCATAGCAGCGTGCCATGCTGAGCTTCAGTGAATTAATAAATTGGCTCCAAACCCAGATTAGGCTATGTATTACCCATCTTTGTTAGGTTATACCCAGGGACACACATTTTATCCTTTATTGAAATTCAGATCATTCAGATGATTTAACTGCAGATTTTCATAATCTTGTAACAGTTGACCTTCTCTCCATATCACAAAAAAGCACTACAACAGTATATGCCTTAGTGTCATAATCAAAGTCATAATAACCCACTCTGCGGTGTGCTCTGGTCAGTCTCTATGACATGTATTGCGTGTTGTGATTTTCCACTGTGCCCATAGGTGTACCAGCGGGGCCGAGACTCAGGACACACACTGGTGTTTGTGAACCGCGTTGAGCTTGAGAAGGGTACCCAGGGGGACGAGGAGCGCATGATGGACAGGGTGAGTGGACTCCCTCTCTCCATACACCACATCGCTAACACTGGCAGCCTGCTGTCTGCATGAATTCTACATGTGGTGCTATTTTAAACCATGCAATTTAGTTTCTTTGTTTTCCACTTGTAAAAGTTAAATTGACATTTTTATATTTGTACATTTAACATATTATATTTTACTTTAACATACTGTGTGCAGTTTGATTTCTTGTATGTCTCTACGGGACATTTCTTCTATGATGAGTTTCATGTCTGGATTATAGCACAGCTTGTAGTGTAGTCAGAAACATGGGGTGTTTTGGAGAAGGCTATCTGAACAAGTGATGTGCTCGGCTGGGATTTTGCTGCGAGGGAACCAGAAAGGTCACACCCTCACAGCTGATCCTCTATCTCCCCCTGCTGGCCAGAGTGTGCCTCTGCACAGCGGCCACTGGTCATTTTACGCTGCTGTGACTTCCACTCTCCATGTGATATTCCTGTGTTCCAGTGACAGCTCTCACAAGATGTATCACAGGCTGTGACTTCTCTTTCTCTCTCTCTCTCTCTTTCTCCTCTTTTCTTCCCTCTCCTCCCTGCATGAATTCCTCTGAACATATTCCTCACTCGCTGGGATATATCTGGTGGGAAGGCTGGAATGTCTTTATATTCCTCACCTTCCCTTGTTTCTGTATGTGTGTGTGTGTGTATGTGTGTGTGTGTGTGTGTTTTACTGAGGTTGTTTGAAAAAGCTAAAAAGTCCTGCCACTGCGTGTCTCTTGCAGCTCTTGCAGGTAATCCTAGGCAGGCTCGGAGCTGGTGCCACGGGTAGCCCCTACGGCTGGAGCCTCTCCCCCGCGTGGATATGCGATGAGCAGGGTGAGGCTGTCCGCAGCCCCCTCCACCTCCAGAGCGGTCAGAGGGTCTGGCTGTCCTATGGGGAAGACCACAGGTTAGCCCTCTCTCTATCCCTCCTTCTTAGGACAACTATCATGCATTAGTGTGTTCCCTCTCCTGCAGACAGTTGGGGTTCACTCTGTTTTGGAACAGAATGGCTTAAAAACAGATAGTTCAGACAGTTCTCTCTGTTTCTGTCCACTCTATTTATTTTTCTTTATCTCTCTCTCTCTCTCTCTCTCTCTCTCTCTCTCTCTCTCTCTCTCTCTCTCTCTCTCTCTCTCTCTCTCCCTCCCTCCCTCTCTCTGTCTTGCCTAAGTGGCAGTGCCGTGATGGTGTGGCGGCCCCCTCTCTTCATGTCTGAGTAGTCACTGTAATGATTGCAGATGGGCTCCCTGCAGGGGGTCCCTGGACCCAGAGCCCTGTCATTGTGGCAGAGGGGGCAGCCCCGACCCACCACAGCCTCCCACTCACCCCCATCTCCCACATCACCCACGCCTCCTCGCCTTAATTGAAAACTAAATTTCTGGCTAAATTGTGCATATCCGCAATTT
The DNA here is from genome assembly GCF_018492685.1 of Alosa sapidissima. Classification (NCBI taxonomy): domain Eukaryota; kingdom Metazoa; phylum Chordata; class Actinopteri; order Clupeiformes; family Clupeidae; genus Alosa; species Alosa sapidissima. The sequence continues at coordinate 10,835,009 of NC_055967.1, read as the reverse complement.
TTTATTATTATTATTATTTTTTTTTAATTATTTCGCGCCTCTGTCACCTGAGCCGTTCAGATACCACTACATTTTAAAGAAGAAGAAGTAATAACTCTTTCCACATTGGGCAGGACCACCTTGTGATCTTTACAGAGAAACTTCCGGAGCATACTCAGTCTGACTGTTGGTGCAATCCCATATAAATGGGATTGGGTGTAATTCAGTGAGGGAAAGGGGTGCAGTGGAAGGAGGTGGGGGTCGGGGGAGGGTGGTCGTGGTGGTGGGGGAGAGAATCATTCACCCATACTGATGGCTCACCCTAGAGATGGGTAGTATTCAACAGGGATTAATGATGATATGCTTATTGACTGGAATTAATGCCTCACAGTTTCCAACACATAGGCCTAATAAACAGAGGGGAACTGTATATCTGCAGGAGGAAAACAGGACGTGATGCAAAATTGTTGAAACGCCACTGATTCCAAAAGATTTTTCACTTCAACTAACACTCTCTCACTCTCATTCATACTCTAGTTGCGGTTGCACCTTCAGAAGTGTTGTATCCTAACACATTATTTAGCAAGCTCATGAAAACAAAAGTATATCTATTCAGTGGCATATTGAAAGTAATATCAAGGTGAATACAGAAGATATGTTTCCTTTTAAAATGACTAATTTTAAAGTAATTTATATACATAAATGTACAGTATTAATATCATTTTTTTTTTTATTTATACTATTCATATTTCCCCATATCATAATTGAATCTTTATATGGATTAAATTTAAAGATATACACAATATCAACACAAGTTTTAGTTCTGAGTCAAACAGATGTTTGTTTGTTAGGGGTATTGGCATGGGGACAATTTGCACTGCCATTGTTTTTTCAGTTTTTTTTTGTTTGTTTTTTTTATTTTTAGAACATCATGTAACATTCAAATGGAGATACATCACTTTAATATTCCATTATGCCCAATATGTCACATTGTTAACAGTAAGTGTGAGAAAATCTCTTGATCAGAATCCCAGAGATATCTCACAGAAAGTCTGAAAGAAAGCGAGCTTGTTTGACATGATGGCAGAAGACACTGCTGCTGCTGCTGCTCTGCCTGCCACTGTGAGTGACAGCTCGAAACTAGGCTGCAAGGTGGGGTGTCTGTCTGAAGTGTGCTGTGGGATGAGCTGGGGCCCTCTAGGGGGTACTGCTCCCCACTGAGGCAGCATGGAGTCGGGCAGACGAGGGTGGATGGGGGATTGTAGCTCCACTGGGGGCATGGGGTAGCTGTGAGAGGGAGGCCTTGTGGCCCCCCAAGTGAGCAGCTGTGAGGAGGAGGCCCCCCATCCCTGTCCCATAGCCTCCAGTCCAGCTGGCCAGCCATCCATGAAGCATTAGCAAGTGTTTGTCCCCGAGCTCCAGGGGTGTGTGGGGGCCGATGGTGGGGGTGGTGGTGAGGGTGGGGGTATGCGCCTCGTCTTTCCTGCCCAAACTACCGAGTCGCTCTCAAGACGTGTCGCTGTGGTCACAGCACGGCGTGTATGGCCTTTCTACCCCTTTCTGAGGCCATGCAAAAATAAATAAATAAATAAATAGATAAATGCATAAATAAACAAACTGCTCATTCCAAGTGCATTTGAGTCCACTGTCCACTGGCTAGTCCATTGCTGGTAAGTGTGGTTTAGTGTTATCTTGAATGCCCGAACCGATATCTCCTGAGTGGCAGATAAAAACCCCTTTGCGATCGTGTTGCCCAGTGTCATCCTAGGGCCTGGGGTTGGATCAGAGGGATGACCGGGAGCTCTGTAGCCCCTGTAGTTTTGAGGGGAGGGGAGGGAAGTGGGTGTCTGTGGAAAGCTCCCCTTGATAACGCACTGCTCCCCTGGCTGGCCTAATCATTGTGCCTGGTGACGGCTGAGCAAATCTTCCACCACGGGAGAGGGGTTGGCAGGGTTAAACTCATTTCTCTGCCGACAATGAGACGCACTAAATGAGCCCATTAGGCACACGGCACTCGTGTAGTGCAGTGGTGACCAAACGAGGACCAGCGCTCTTAAACGCAGGAAGGAGAAGGGGAAGGAGAGGGAGAGTGGGGGGGGGGGGGGGCAAAGCTTGACATGAGCTACTCTTGTAGCAGGAGTCCACCTTTGACCCCAGGGGGGCGTAAGAGTCTTTGATAGGAGCCCATGAGGCAGGCAGTATATCATGACACTGGGAGATGGTAGAGCTGAAGTGACCTAGTCGAGAGAAATCATACAAGGCGAATAAAAAATGTATTAGTGGGGAAATTATAGTGACGTAACCCCCTCCTCCTCACACTCACACACCACCAACTCTGATAAGAATCTAAGGGGGGGGTGGTGTAAAGTAATTGTATTAAATTTGATCTTTTAAAATGCAATTTCCTCGGGAGCCCCATATGTGCCTGTCAGGCTCTTCATGTGAGTCAGATGAAGAAGTTGTCGGCGAAGTCCATTTCGGAGTCGGGAGTCGCCGTAACCGTTGGAGTTTGTGGGGGCGAATTATAATTAACGCAGTTAGTCTGCGGCAGTCCGAGATTGCCCTGCACTTTTCTTGTGATGTGCTTTGAAAGCTTGCGAGCAAAAAAAAAAAAGAAATGTTGAAATGTTCAAGCTTGAATGCACCAAAATCAAAGCTAATTTAGGACAGAGGTTCCACGTCTCCTCCAGCAGTTAATTAATACAATATTGTGCCTCTGTTTGATAGGAAATTGTAGTATTAATTAAATTAGCCTGCAATAGTAAGTATTAATGTCCTAATATTTCCTAATTAAGATTGTATCTTTGTAGGATTATGCTAATTCAATTAAAGGGGTTTCAGTATCGCAAGTATTTCTCTCATTTCTCAAATGAGGGAAATAAACAAAATCCTGAGAGCGAAGTAGACATTTAATTTAAAAGAGAACACAGTCCAAAATAATTCTGTGATGCTTGCGAACAGCATCATAAAAACCACTCTGATTGGCATCACACTGCATTTTCTTAACATGTTTATTATGCCAGCAAGGACTCCCTGTGCTCTATCAGCCTCTGTGCTTCATGCACATGTACTGTTTCACACTACATACTGAGAGAAGGAAATCAATTTGTGTTGCATCTTCGCGATACACAAATGCAAATGTACATGTAAATGTGTGTTTGTCTTTGCCTCAGGCTGTCCAGCAGTGTCAGTAGTGCAGGAGTGCTCACTCTTTCTCTGGAGAAAGTGGCCACTGCAGTGGACGTGGATCATCAGGCCATTCACAAGACACCGCTGGATCCAGATGTAGGCCATGAGAAGTATGCGCCCTTATTTTTCCAAAGGAGGTGGGAGTGTGATGGAGTCTTGGTGATGGAGAGGTGTTTTGCCACCATTGTTAAGGTCCATTACATGGACCTTGAGCAGAATTATTTACCCTGTTGTGCTCTCAGGTGTAGGAACCAGTTTCATTCTCAACATGTTTAGAAACATCTGGATGCAAAATTGTTGATATTTGCCCTTCACTTCCACTGAGAGCAGCAGGCTATTTAATACATTGTGGCTGCAAACAAGCACCGTCACCCGCATGCCCTCTGATGAGAATGACCTCCACCCAAGCCATTACATCCATTAAGCAGCACATACAGGATGCACTGCAGGATGCTCATGCTGGCTAATTAAAGAGTCCACGGTCTGGAGAGCCCGTTTCTACTGGCTCATTGGATCTGTGGGGAATGAGATCATGACCAGTGGGCCTCGATTGACCCGTAGCAAGACCAGGGAGACACAATTGTGTGATGTAACTGTAATTGTCGTGTGACAAACGGCCCCATTCGTACACATGACTTCTGGACCATTTCAGACACGTGTAGATCATAGATGAGAGAGAGAAAGAAAGAGAGAGGGAAAGAGAGAGAGAGAGAAAGAAAGAGAGGGAAAGAGAGAGAGAGAGGGACTGTGAAATGTGTGTTTCCATGTGGGTATGTGTTGCCTTTAGAGTCTAACCTCCTTTTGCCATACTTCTCCTAACATCCTTCTGTTTTGTTTTGTTTTGCTGTAATATGTTCTGACTTTGTGTTTTATAATCTATCATAAATGCAAAAAGCCTTGAGATAATCCATGGTCTTCATTGTTGAAGGTTTGGCATATGCTTATGTTCCACAGGTATCATGCCTCAGAGGAATTTCCAAAGAATCACACTGCTCACCCTACTCAGTGGTCCCTTGTTAAGACCTCTCCAGACACAAGTAACCACTACTTGCAACTTAAGGTACTTACTGATGAAGAAAACAACACAAAAGCATTCACTGTGAGCTACTGATATGCAGCTATTAAAAGTCATATCAATGTGTTTATGTAAATGGAACAGCCATAGAAATATTTAAACGTTACCTCTGTGTCATTTGTTTGGTTTCTTGTCTGTCTGCATGTTTATGCGGTGGAGGATTATATAGAAGCTACTAGACTGATTTCCATGATAGATGGTGCAGGTGTGAAGCATGCAGTAAGAACCTGTTACATTTTGGAGTGAATCTGAACTATGGGGCTGATCCACTTTTTTTAACATTCATGTTTCTGTCTATACTTTAACAAGTTATTTTGTTGTTCCCTTCACCCTGAACATTAATAAACTTGTGATGAAGTTTGCACAGTGATCTATATGTTCCAAAGCGGCAGCCCTGATAGTAATTGCAGTGTGCTGGCTAAACATACACAATGATGATGCCTGCCCACCCACTGTACATTAATTAGATACAATAGATACAGCTCAGCCTGGCATCAAATCCCCCATGGACACATCCCAGAGACCCCTGACAGAAATATCAACCTCTCGGAGACATGTAATTAAATGTGTGCTGCCTCACTGATGAGACAGAGAAAGAGAGAGAGAGAGAAAGACAGAGCCTCAGGCCTGTGCTTATTTAAAACTCCATCCTGCCTCTGAACCCCCCCTCCCCCCTGCCCCACACACCATCAGCAGGTGCAGTGATTATTTCAGCTCAGTTGAGGTCCATAGGGGAAGAAGTGACCTGAAATCTTACAGCTAATTGCATGACATTAACAGCCAAACCCACATATAAAGCATTTACTGATCAAATGTATAGCTAATCCCACATATAAAGCATTTACTGATCAAATGTATAGCTAATCTGTTCTGTATGTGTCCTTAAGAGGAGAAGAGTGTCTGAGAAGTTCTGCTATGCTGTGAAATTCAGTATAAAAATGAATTTGTTTTTGAAAGTTTTTTAATATCAACAGAGGACCTTCCTTCCTTGTTTTAGGAAAATCCAGCAGTGGTGTTTCTCCCGTCGGTCACAGTGGCAAAGCACGCCACGGCAGACAGGCCGACCGGGCAGACCGGTGGTGCAGAGAGCAGCTGGGTTTGGCCATCTTTGGCACATGTTTGGAGCATACAAAAGGTATAATTTACCTCCTCGTACAATATGAAGCTTCCTTAAGAATAAATAAATATATGAAAAAATAAATTAGCTATCAAATAAATAAATAAATAATCCTCACAAGAAAAGAATACATCAGTGACTGAATCATTTGTTGAGAACTTGGCAAAGTGTATGAAAACTTTGCTGAGTTCACAGTAACATTTGCGCAAACCACACCTGTATTTCAGGGAATTTTTAGACACTTTTGGTGTTGTTGTTGTTGTTGATGTCACTGTCAACGTTGTCACCGCTGTTGTTTTTGTCTGGCATCAGGTAAATTCCAGTTCACTAGCTGTGGATACACAGTCAGTGAGTCGGACGCAACAGCTTCTCTCCTCTCTCTCGCGCCCATCCGATACACCCCCCCCACCCCCCCCCACACACACACACACACACACACAAACACACCCCAGTTCAATGGCGTGTGTGACAAGAAGCCCATCATTTTCTGGTCACACTCATCTGGATCTGACACTTTCCCGCCCTAATTCCCCCCAGTTTTTCACAGCTTACTGAGCCTTAAAGCTGCCCAGTTCAGAGGAGGCCACTGAACGTCTTTTCCACATATTTACATTGTAGCGAGCATATACATTCCACGCCAGTAAAACAACAGAAAAACATGCCACATCATACCTTAGAATGCTACCCCTTCCATCTGACAGTTCTCTGTGAAGTAGGTTCAGTGTGGGCTACTTAATTGCTTGTTAGGGGTGGGGTGGAGATGGGTGGGGCTCTTCAACAGCGGAGGTCCTTAAAACATGTCACTGGGACAGTACAGTATGAGGAACTGAAGGCCGTTTCGGGGGGAAAAGAAGTGTGAAATTGATGAGGTGAGTGTGACTGGGGTAGTGATATGAGACAGATAGTGGAGGTCAGCTCCTAGTCTCTGCCGATAAGGCCCACATTATCCTCCCCGCCGCTCCGCGGGGTCATCCCTTTCCCCTTCGCTGCACGCCCGCGGGTGAGGTAGGAGGGATCAGATCAGGGTGGAGTAGGGTGGGGGTGGAGGAGGGGGAGAAGTTTGTGTGAGCAAGTCCGAGGCGCTCAACTCAATTTGGCCGCAGACTCTTAATCGCCATAGATGACACCATTTTTCCGTGAGGAAAAAGAGGGAGTGAGCTTGCTTGAGTCATTTAATCAGTTCGAATGAACACGGTTAGCCGACGGAGCCAAGTCGCTCGGCCGCGCCGAGGCCCCCACGACTCTGAATTAGTCTAATGAGGAGCGCCGGGCTAGTCAGCGGCGGTGAAAGTCACACTGTGCGCCGAGTCAAGTTGGCTTTGGCTCTGCTGTTCACACCGTGGCGAGCTTGATTCGCCGGCGTGGGGGTAAAGCATTACGAGGCGGCGAGTTAACACGGCTGAGTGACCGACACCTCGGGGCCCGCATGAAACATTTTGACTTGTTTGCAGATAAAAGGGCCAACAACACTGGAACTGACATATGGAAAATGTGGAAAAGAGAGAGAGAGAGAGAGAGAGAGAGAGAGAGAGAGAGAGAGAGAGAGAGGGAGGGAGAGAGAGAGAAGGAGGGAGAGGGATAACTAGCAGAGGCGCTGTTTATGCAATCAGCTCTGAAAGTTTTTGTCATCAACTGAGGAGGTTTTGCTTTTCTTAAAGTTGATGAGCGTACGAAATCTCATACCCTCTTGTCAGACACATTTTCTCACATCCGTACATATGTCCATTTCTACATCCAATTCTATATGATGTCCAGACAGGAGAGATTGTGAGCTGCGCCTTCCCTCAACTCTGCCTGGCAGCTTCCCCTGTGCCAATCACACTAAGAGTCCCCAGTGGAGAAGAGACACAAGCTCACATGCTGCTCCTGCAAAAGAGGTGCCCCTCCTACACCCCACACACACACACACACACACACACACACACACACACACACACACAGCCTGCACTCAGCTAATAACACACTGCCTCACACCTCTCTGATATGTGCAATACACACCCACTGCTGAGGGTGAGGTGTTGAGTCCAGTCGGTAATGCAAATTTCACTGTTCCTTAACAGGGAGATGGGTTGTCCATTTCAGCGGTGGAGGTTTGGTGAAAATGGCCACATCTATTCTGAGGTGAGCTCTCTCTGATGGCCCTGATTTAAATGAAAAAGTCAATCAATGAGCAAAGTGTCAATGAGCAAAGTGTAGTGAATGAATTAAGGGCCTGTCCACACGGAGACGCTTTTTAGGTTAAACGCAGAGGTTTTGCTTCGTCTTAGCCGAGCGTCCAAACGAATCCTGTAAACGCACTGCCCGAAACCGCACTTTTCTGAAACCTGGTCCCAGAGTGGAAAAATCGGAAACCGTAGCCCGTTTGAATTCGTTTAGACAGCGAAACCGCACATCCTGCTTGCGTATCGATGATGTCATCGCCACACCTCAGCTGCCCTGGACTTGCACTTATAGTATTGCCTAACAATACTAGTTTTCATACATGACATTACCTACGATTACACTCCGTAAGATAAATATCACAACTGGTGCTGCGCAGCGCCGATAGCTTATGACTTGGTGGACTGAACACTGTTTTTCCCGGTGTTTTTTTAAGCATTCTAGCTACTGTCAGTGACGCGAGAGAACTTAAGTTATTAGGAAAGTGCGGTGTAAGTTTAGGCTACATTAATTTGTGCATAGTGCCAGTGTCATTCATTTATTTTACATGTCTTACAACATATACATGCATTCACAGTCGAGTGAAATCAGATATAAGCATACAAAGACGCTTAGAACTCACGTTAAGCCGATGGTAGCACACTGAATGCAAATGCGCGATTTGATGCAGGCAAACGTATTGACTGTTACTAATGAAGGTTTTATAGCAATATTATAAATGTGGCGACAGACTAGCCTAGAACTTGGGTAAGCCTTGCGTTTAGTAGCCTAATTGCGGTGATAGCCAAAACTAATGTGAATCACGGACTATCCTACAACCAAAGAAAGTAAAGGTGATTAGTAGGCCTACCTGCGTTAGCCAAATAAAGGACGGGACTGCACCCTTCACAAACCGTAAAATAAAGTTTATTAGTTTTACAGTTGACTACAGTTGACAGTTCACCATCAGTCCACACAAACAATTCTGGTTTCCTTGCACTAGCCATTTCGTCGTAGCCTATTCTGTCTGTTTGTAAAGCGCAAGTTTTGGTCAATTTCTGTAAAGAAACAGTGCCACCTATAGGCCTGGGGTATGAAGTAACGTGTTGAGTCGTGTTGCGATGGATCCGTTTGAACGCAAATATTCTTGATACGGTTCCAGGGAAGACGGAGGAAAAAAAGATCGGTTTGGTACGTGTGGACTAGGCCTAAAGCTATTGTGTGGTGTGTCGGAGCGTTGAGCTGATCCATCAATGGCTTTTTAGCATCTTACTAATGATTTTAAAGTGGACATGCAACACTAGATGTGCAAATATCAATATTTTGCTTTGTTATTAATTTAACTTAGACTTTTAACTTTGTACTTTGCCCAGCATGTCATTCAGTAGGATGCAGCAGTGCTTCAGGATATGCGCTCTTCCTAAACCGCACGTGTGTGGATGGTGACTTTTTTTGTGGACTCTTTTGTGATAACCGTCAAGGCATTTCATTTTGTTGCAAAGATGTGAATCTCTCTTTTGTGTGCAACTTCAAATGGCTCTCACAGCATCCTGACTCAATTGCTCTCGCTGGGTTGAAGCTGTTCTGTGCACTCAAATACCCCCTTCACCCCCACAACCACCACATATGTCCTAACGATGCCCTTTGAACTTTGACCCCCTGCCCACAGGCGCTCTCTGAACTGACGCTGACCTACCTGCAGGAGGAGTGTGGATGGGCAGAAGTGACCCCCCAGCACCAGGGGGCAATAGAGAGACCCCGGGGCAGAGAGGGGGCAGACGGCCGTGCTTACCCAGAGGTGGGCACCAGCGGAGAAAGCCACGAGCCAGGGCAGGGGTCATCAGCGTCACCCTCACAAAACACACATTACTCACACACTCACACTCACAGTCAGGGGATGAGCCAGACACTCACACACGTGCACCCACACACACACACGCACACACGCACGCACACACACACACACACACACACACACACTGATCCATTTATACCTTACTCAGTTAGACATGCGTGCAAACACTCGCACAGGAAGAAGCGTGCACACACACCACACATAAACATACAAACACATACATACATTCTAACTCACAGGTTTTTTAAGCCTATACACACATCCCCATAGACAGCTCTACACAGACATTATGACCATGTGATGACCATTTTTATTTAAAAAAAAGAAAAAAGAGGAACTGTGGGATTCCACAGGTTTCCCATTTGGTTTTTGTTTTATACACAGCAAAATGGGCAAGCATGTCATCTTTGTCAAATCAAAATTGTTCCTATAGCCTTTACTGTACGTTCTGTTTTTCTTTCTCTCTTTCCTCCCTCGCTCCCTCTCTCCCTCTCTCTCTCTCTCTCACCCCTCTAGCCGATTGAGGCAGCACCAACAGACAGCCCATGGGGAGAGGCAGCCAGTCAGGGAGCCCAGCTGTCAGTGGCCCTTCTCAGGCAACACAAAGGCAAACAGGCGCCGGCCGCGGCTCAGAGGTAGGACACTGGCAAGCCTCACGGTGACCGTTCACTGTCATAAGAGGATTTCTCTCTTATGTGGGACTGTTTCCCCCCTATCTTTTCAAAATAGTACCTCACGGTAAAAGCCCTGAAGTCTTCTTATGAAAGAGAGAGAGAGAGAGAGAAAGAGAGAGAGAGAAAGAGAGAGAGAGAAGGCTGTGTGTTTAATAATACATACCCTACAACTGTGTAATATAAAAAGTCAACATTTAAATTTGACCAGTAATCAGTAAAAAGTGAAGACATGGGTGGGATCAGTTCTTCAGTCAGAGGCCACAGAACATCTCCTCTCCCTTCTGACTTGTAGTCCCTTAGAGATGTGTCAGGAATACTCCATCACTTGTCACTAAGTCCCAACAGATTAAGTAGTGATACTGTATGGTAATAATGAGTGTGATGTGTGAGCATTGGCCTCTCTCAACCTCATTATGCTAATGCAATAGAACTTTAAAATGCATCCATGCCACTCGTGTTGACTAGAGATCACGCTCTGCGGTGCGTGTTGCTGGATACGTTTGCACCGAACACACACACCAATACGGAGACAGACACAGAGACAGACACACACACACACACACACGCACACACACACACATTTGCAGTTTTTTCCCCAGCCATGTTTTTCTTCGCATATCTGCCTCTTTAATGCAATTTAACAATTTCACATTTGCCACTTCACGACTCACCGCAGACCCCTGTGTTAAATCAGGACGCTTTCAGTGCGCACTCAACAAGTAAGCTAGTGAGGTGCTAGTTAGCTAAGAGTGCACACACAGGCCTGCGCAGTGCGGCGTGCTAATGTGCGCTAACGGACGCAGCGCTGCTGAAGAGCACTGAGCACAGGAGGCCAGGAGATGAGGTGTAACGTAATCTCCTCCCTCGCTTAACCCAGTTTGCATTGTGTGGGATCTGTGCATGAGGCGGGATGCGATTCTAAAAGCAGTGGCAGAGGCATTGTGGTGTGACAGGAAACTTCAAAAGATGGAAGTTTGAATGGCTTTTTTTCTTTTGCAAGCAACTCAGCGGAACACCTTCTTCCTCTAGACGATTCAGTCTAATTCAGTCTGCTGTGTTGATGCTTCAAAGGATTTAGTCCAGCATGATCTCATTTGGAATTTTAAGAAATGCAGGTGCAGCATTTCTGAATATTGATGAAGCTCAAAAACAGACCATGCTGCTATTCTTTTGGTCAACGTTCTTTAGAACGTTTTTTCATCAAGTGTAAAATGATAAATACCAGTAATGAGGTTCTGATACAATAGAGTGACTAAGTGTGAACAGTGGTCATTTTTCCCTTGATATATCTTTCTTCACCCATGTTGATGCCTTCTTCCTCTTTCAGATAAGCAAGGAATCCTGGCTTTGTAATACGTAATCCCATCTCAGCTACCACGTCTGTATTTATTTTATTCCCATTTAAATAGCTTTTGAAAGATGTATTTGGCCAGATTGGCCTATAATACTAATGCCAATCTCAGTGATGGCAACAATGAGATGCCCTGTGTCCAGACAGTACATGTCTTCCTATGAAAGTACACCTATTCCTTCTGAGTTTGTGAAATGATTGTTATATTACTGCTATTAGAGGCAGAAAGAAATGAGAAGAGAACAGGAAGGGTCAGAGAAGCTCTATAGATCTGTTTTGAACGTGTTGGTCGATCAATTGGACTACCTCACATTTCCCTATCCCATTTAATGGGGGGGTGTGGGGTGGAGGAGGAGGAGATGGGGGTGCGTTCTGAGGAGGGGATGCCCAGTCAAGCATGCGTGCCGGGCCCGTCACCCACTGACCTGTGACAGAAAGGCCCGTCAGCCTAACCGCTTGTGACAGGCCCACTCCGGGCACATCTGCGCCAGGGCGCCTGTTGTTTTCCCACTGGTGACGGTGCGGAGGCAGCGGAGGCTGCGGCAGAGAGCAGCAGCAGCAGCAGCGGCAGCGGCGCCACAGGGGGAGGATAGATGGGGGGAGGGGGGGGCGCATCCTGCTCCACCTCCCCAAACAAAAAACACCCATCCACCCTTTCAAAAGTGCTTCCAGGCAGGAGGAGGAGGAAGCAGTTGGCCATTTGTGATTTGAAATTGGACTCATTGGTTGTAAAAATGTAGTTATTCACTTCATCCTGACTATGAGTAGAAACACAGGTTTACAGAGAAGTTAGTTGCAAAAAGTCCACTGACTTTTAGTCCACACAAAGCGCATGCTGTGTCTTGCCATATTAGTGGAATTTATTAAGCAATTCCTCTTATCTGGTAAACATCACTCTTCCAGGCCCTGGAGTCAACCGATGACAACATTTAAAAGGAATAAAAAGTTTAACGATGAAGTAAAACAGTGCATGATAATGTCAACACACAGATAGACAGTGCAGGGCAGTAGTTCTGCTCCAAAAGAGTTTTTTAAAGATACTCAAATTTATGCAGCTACAGATTATAGTCATCTACTGGGAAGTGAATGGCATGAAAAAGTTCAAGTAAGACATTTAAAGGCAAACAGAACTAAAGGCTGCTTTTGACATGGTACAAAGAAGCCAAACTGGTGCTCTGAATACTGATGCTGTTGTATCTGAAAGTTTCTCGTATTGATGCATTTAACCACAATTTGGATTGCACCTGCTTTTAAAAGGTGAAATTCAAAGTTTCAATTCTAACTCAAAACGTATGCTGTCACCTGTAGTTTTGATACATACTCCTATACTTCCATACTCCTAATGTGTTTCTGTTCACTTTTCTCCTCCCATGTTTTTGCCTTCACCTCCCACTTCTCCCTTGACCTTCCCCTGAATGCATATGCATGAGTAAACCTCCGACCCGCTCGGCTAATCCCTAACCCTGAATGTGACTGGGGCCATGTTAGCCTTTAAAAAGCTTATTATAGCCCTGTCACACACTCCTTCCCCCAAAACACACTCTCTCTCACACACACAAACACAGTGGCACTCACATACATACACAGAATGCAGAACATGTTCATTCACAAGAGCACAGACACACAAAGCATGGGTTTTTTTGCATGTTTAGCCCTGATTGGTCTATAAAGCATAGGAAATGCTATACTTTCATTCCCATTTCAAGTTACTCCATCATTAAATCCAATTAGGTGGGAATGGGTTTTGAACTGTTGTATTGCTCCTTCCCAGTAGCATCTTAAAATGTATAGATTTTGGTGAACCCAGTGTTCTTGAAACACTGTCACACACACACACACACACTCCACGCGTTTGTGTGCGAACACACTTCTTCGTGCCACGCAGCATTCATCAAGCACATCCTGACCCTTGCTTTCCGAGCCTCCACCCCACCCCACCCCTCCTTGCTCTCCATACTAATGATGCGGCGGCTCCATTATTCCCATCATCACGCCGCCGCCTCATGTATTACTGAGCAGAGCTGTCTTTCATCTCCTGCGAGGACCTTTGCCGCACGCACACACACGCACACACACACGCACACACAGACACACACACGCACGCACACTCACATACTCACTCCCCACTCCTCAAGAAAACCCAATTTGCTCTTTTGATGCCTCTCGTTGTCCCATCTGAGCTGCTGCTTGTGCTGCTCTTGCTGCCGCGGCCGCCTCTGCTGTCTCTGTGCCTGATCGCCGGAGTTCAAGCTAAACGCATGGGGCCCTTTGAAGCGGCCCTCCACAGATGTGGATTGGCTGGCTTTCAGAGTGTTTCAGAGGGCAGGATTAGTCAGTTTATTTAGTCTTACTCAGTAGGCTGGGGAATCGTTCGTATCATATCAATGTGCATATCAAAGTCCTCAACGTCAGTGTGTTTTGAAGTTGTTCTAATACTCTTTAATTAGTGCCTTATAAAGCTTATTGCAGGGACTTGGAAATTATGGTAATGAAGGTGATATAAAGGACGTGAAACATCAACAAAGTATCATCATAACAAATGTTAATGCTAACTTATTTTGTAACTTAGTAATTATCTCTAATGCATTTGAGTATGCTAAGCATCACATAAAGCATCATGATGAAGGTAAATAAAAATGAATTGTGATGTGAAGCGTAGGATCGTGACTTATCATAGGTCATTTGTGGTCAGTTTTTCTTGTGTCAATGATTTGTCATTAGAGAGATAAAAAGAAAGACGAGATGAGGACACAGTCTTGGTAGCTTGCATTACGGTTGCATTATGTTCTTAATTGAACTGGTTGTGGGTGTGTGTGTGTGTGTGTGTGTGTGTGTGTGTGTGTGTGTCTTTGTGTACATGTCCTGTAAACTATGTTAAGCTTGTCTTCCATAGTTGTCATCCCACAGAGTAAAATCGTTTTCCTTGGTAGTTTCATTGGACGGTTTTGCTACCAGTCTGTTTTACCGCATTAACGGCCTAAATGCAGCAGCAGCGCTGTCCATACGACGCGGCCTGAGCCTGGAGCCCAGCAGTGGTGGCGCTGCCAAGTCTGGTTGTTACTGTCAGTCCATTTAACCAGCTTTTCTGCCAGCGCCCACTCACAGACACACATGTGTAATTGATGGGTCTCTGCCGGGCTCCAAATAGCTCTGCGTCCACCCCCCCAAAAAAAAAAAATGGATAACAGGTCCACAGGTTGTGGTGGGATTTCAGACACACTCGTCTCCATGCTACTTTTTTGACATCCATAAAAAGAGGAATGGATAGCAGGAGAGGGGGGGGGGGGGGCAGTGTTTGAGGCTGTCCTCCGACACACACACACACACACACACACTGACAGGCCATTGTGGGCTGAGAAAGAGCTGGCACTACAGATGTCGCCTTTACTGCCAGACAATTGAGCAGTGTGGTGAAACACAGAGGGATGCCATTAGAAAAGTACCTCTGAGGAGCAGCTAAGCTGTACACACACCAACTACCAAGTTAATAGATTTGGTAGCTGTAGCCTACTATAGGACAACTACAAGACAAGGAAGTCCTAATGAAGTGATTACATCTATTGTAAGGGGGATTCTTTATGAATGTTTTGTGTAATGCTCGTTATTATTTTAAAGGTGATGCAGTCTGTAGATGTGGCCTTTGGCATCCTCTGACCTTGATTTTTATTATGACAAACATGGAATTGCAATGGATGTGGAATTGATTTAGTCATCACTTATTTTTCTTTTTTCCTGTGAGCCTAATCGTCTAATAATCTTGACTGCATCTGTGCAATTTTGCTGTGCTTTGTTTTTTTTTTCACTGTATGCAGGACAGGTCAGTTTAGGTTCATTCTGGTCTGATAATTCTGTTCTGTTTTTCCATTTTGTTTTCTGTTTCTCTCTGTTCTGTACAGTATTTTTTACATTTTGAAGACTTTCACAGTAGGCTTTCAGGAACCAAGGTGTTTTTATTTTGTGTTTCATTGCTCTACCCTGACCAATGCGGCATTTCAGGGCAATATTTTTATTTATTATGGTGTGCTGTTGACAGTGGGATGGAGGAGGTGAATATCTGTAGTGTGAGTATGTGGAGAGGTTCACAGTCAGACAGGTCAGCGGTAGGGTGGACAGGAGGCTGTGGAGGGACAGCTGAGAGGAGCTGACCCTGTGGCCCGACGCTGCCAGCATGGAGCTCCATCTCACCGTGTGACAGACAGCACACACACCCCTGATCACTTTAGCCTGTCCTTTTAGAGTGTTTTGTCAAGTATACACACACACACACATACACACACACAAAACACCCTGCCCACATACACACACACACACACACACATACAGAGAGAGAGAGAGAGAGAGAGAAACAAACACACACACACAGACACACATCCTCCGGATCACTTTTGCCTGTCCTTTTAGAGTGTTTTGTCAAGTACACACACATACACACACACACAAACCCCCCTGCCCACACACACAGATACACATACACACAGAGAGAGAGAGAGAGAGAGAGAGTGAGAGAGAGAGAGAGAGAGAGAGACAAACACACACACACTCCCACTTCCTCAGCTAATGTTAATTAAAAGCTGTCTGTGTGACAGGCCCCATATAGGCGGAGGACACCCCCTGCAGAAAGAGCCCTTGGTCTCCCCTCATGCGTAGCCTGCATGGAACATTCAAGCAGCGAAATCGAAGGCCAGGCCAGGGACATGACACAGAGTTACGGACACGGTGTCCAGGGTTACTCTGAGTCAGGTCGGCCATGTCGAGCTGTCAGCTAATGAAACAGAAGACATCATCTCGCACAAGTGTCTTTGACCCACCCCCTGCCTCTCACTCAAACTCCCACAAACCCCCTGGCATTGATCAGCGAGGCCATTTTCTAGTCAAGCGCCGAGGGCGGCCAGGTGCACATCCGCTCGGGGGAGCAGCAGGTCACAGTGGACCGATGGTTGGGGGAGTGCTGAATACAGCAGCGGTCATGTGTTTCTGCCATACATGGAGATTTGGATGGTTGTATAGGTACATACCAAAGATTCTAGAGCTCTGTTCTAGAATCTTTGGTACATACTGCATAGATGCAGAATACATTGTGGGAATTAGCAGGAACTGTGTCTATGCCTTCGTATAAGTTGGTATTGGATTCCCAGTGGCGCAGCGTACGTGTGTGGCTCTGTGTGTGTGTGTGGTTGTGTGTGTGTGTGTGTGCTGCACCCACTGAAGCAAGCACCCCATGCTCAGTGGCATTTCCCAAATGTGCCCCAGCTGGGGGCCACCGCTGCACTGTGAGAAACGCGTGCACACACACACACACACACTGTCTCACAGCAAGGGGTACAACTTTTATCACACACCCATGCACACACACACACACACACACACACACACATGCTTCTCAGCTATTATTCGTGTCGCCTGGCACGGTGGCACGGGCCGCAGTGATGCGCGTTTCCATCACAGTGGTCTAGCTCCATTTGCAGAGCACGTGAGCGAGGGCTGCCTAATGCCCGTCACCCAGCTGTGTGATGCCCTTTCTTTTAAGTAATGTCACCGTGTCTTCTTTCCCCCTTTTTTTCCCTTAATGCTATTTCTGTCAGCGGACTCCAGAGGTAATAAATAAAGCTTGTGGGCTTTCGGAACGAGGGAGGGAAAAGAGGAAGAGAGGGGAGGGAGGGATGGAGGTTGGAGAAGGAGAAAGTGGTAGCTAATTGACTCTCCAGAAAGCATCCTAAATGATGTGGGGCTCAGTCATGCAGATACACACGTATCTGGGAAAACACACTCTACAGTCACACATGCAGATAAGCCCTGTGCCAGTCTTACTGATGAGCTTTGTTTGGGACTTTGGTGCGGAAGGAGTGTGACTGTATGTCCATCCATGCACATATTCACACTACTCTCTTTCACCAAAAATATACATCTAATTTTAAAGTTTTAACTGTGGTATACTAGGATAAATATATTCACAACATAGGTGTAACTAAAACCATTTATGCTGTAATAGTGAGTCGATAAATATTTGCTGTGGTATGGCTGATGCAATGCAGTCACAGTATTTACTTCAGTTTCTTTTAAATAAATCTACACAATGGAACATTTTCAATACTGAAATGATATAGTGCCAGGGTGTTTCATGAATTGTGTATATTTAATTTGCTGTGTCTTGAAAGTGCCTATAGTGTCTAGACAGGCAAGGTAAAGAATGTGGTCTAGCTTCAAAGAATAAAGGAACCATCAATTCTGTTGGAATATCGACAGAAATTCCACATAGTTCCTTTCTGGGAGTATGATTGATACATATCAGCGAGTTTCGCCTAACTATGTACGATAACTGATTGAGTGTTTCTGGCTGGTTGGTTATTTTTCTGTGCATGTCTGAAAGACAAAGTGCAGTACATGCAGTTGAAACAAGTGTGATTGTGTTTTATATTGCTTTAATGTGATTAATGATTGTCTTGATTGGCTTATACTGGTCCCTGGAAGCATATATTTCCGATGCAGTAGTATGTTTGTTCAGGAGGAGAAAGTGGCGTGCTAAAAATGAACAATGCTTTATCATGTCATTAACCTGCTGAAGCTTGTCAGACAGCGCACAGCCTCACTTCTTTAAATAGACTTTTACAGACAAATCATTATGGAAATTATCGGATGCCAGTTATGTTAAACGAATGTTATGTCTGATCTGTAATCATTTCGTCTTAGTGAAACATTCCAATTATGTTTTCATTGCTTCCAACCGTAACGCCTTGTGAATGTCTTGGCACAGGTAAAATTGGATTTCTCCACAGCTATTATGTCAATTGCATTTGTACTATTGCAAGAAAATAAATAAATTTGCTTTAATTGGAGTCCCACAATAGTTCCCGCTGTCCCGGCCGTGCCTGTGGATAATGCCTCGGTAATGTGTTTTTAATCAACTCTTAAAGGCCCTGGGAGTCAGTGCTCTGTGATGGGTAGCGTGTTGACCGCTTCTGTGCGGAGAGAGAGCGTGGACGGAAAACAGGAGCTCCAAAGAGCCATTTTCTGCAGTAGGCTCTGTAATTAGCGTGCCAGCAGTGGCACATTAGAGATGTATTAAGCTCTCACAAGTTGCGCTTCAGCGTCAGGTAAACCACAGGAGCTGCTGCTGCTGATGATGAAGTTCCGTCTCCTCTGTGACACCGGGACCTCCATTAGAACAGTACCTGATGGAGTCTTTTAAAAGTCCCCCCTTGGGGATGAGCCAACACCCCAAACCGGTTTAGTTAATAAACAAAACGCCTGATACAATTGCCTGGCCATTTTACGTAGCTGTTTTCAACACCAGCAAGTTTTGTGGTACCAAGTGTTCTTACAAAGAGTCTAATGACGTTGTCTAGGTTACGAGAGCCTGAGTGCAATGCTTTGTTATCAGATGAATTGTTTTCATGACCTTTGTGTTCTCTGCTTAAGGCATGTTTGTTTCAATGTAAAGGAAATACCAGTTGTGGCAAGCCATTTATTGCTCCTTTTCTTACCTAGATCTACCCTAACCTAGTACTGTACCTGTACATAACAACTAGCTGACTAGTTGACAAGTATTATGGAAAAACTCGACTAGTCAACCAGTCAAAATCAGTAGTCGTGACACACCTATTGCTATGTGCACATACACACAAAAACATACACATAGACACACACTCACACACACATTCCCACACAGACATACACACACACACACACACACAGCATTCCTGTCCACTTCAGGAAGCCTTCACACATTCTTCTCTCACACAGTGGAGAGGGAGTGAGGTTGTCACAGGCCCGTGACACCTTTGTAACATCTCCATCTATCCTTGTTCTCCATCTCCTCCCTTGACCCATCTAATTCCATCCATCCTTCTGTCATGCTGGGCCGACCACTCACCGACTGGACGAGTGTGTGTTTGATTGTCACCCACTCTGTGCAGGGGGAGGTCCAGTCTTCACTGCTCTTGTCAGCATGACACACAGACCCTGTCAGGAACAAGCTGTTGGGTCTCTCTCTCTCTCTCTCTCTCTCTCTCTCTCTCTCTCTCTCTCCTCTCTCTCTCTCTCTCCTCTCTCTCTCTATCTCACTGTCTGTTGCTGCGCCTCAGTGTAAGTGTGTCTGTGCACGAGCTTAAAGCCTGCAGGTGCAGCAGCAGTAATGAGAGAAAGAGAAAGGAAGGAAGCACAGAAGAAAGAATGAGAGGGGAGGTGTCAAGAGCCCTCACATTTGAGACAGAAAAGAAAGCTGAAAACTGTACCTGTGTTAGAGAGGGATCTCTGTCCAGTCTGACATGCCTGTGATCTCCGAGAATTCACACACTGCAAGGTGTGTGTCATGGCCCTCATAAGTTATGAAGGTAGTACTACCATAATTACTACACTGACAATACTGGAAGTAGCCTCTGGGCATATACGTGTGCTATTAAATGTAACAATAACAACAGGTGATTACAAATAAATGCTGTATATTTAACATGACTGTATCCACTTGCAATATGCATTATTTTACACAGCAATATGGAAGTAATCTTGGCTAACTTTCATGATATTGCCATTATATAACCCAACAACTTATGTCTTTAACAGTTTGCCCCTTGTGTTCTCTTGTATAATTCATCATCAAAACATATGGATTACTAAGCATATCACTGCCTCCCTCAAAGCACTCCACAGTAGTTGTGTTCTTTTCAACACCCTGAAGATTTAAGATTAGTTTAATATACTAATATTAATTTAAGATTAGTTTAATATATTAATATACATTATCTGGCATTATCTGGCCTTTATATATATATATATATATATTATATATATATATATATATATATATATATATATATATATATATATATATATATAAGGTTGTATGCAAAATGCAGAGTTGAAATTTTATCCCTTTAATGTGTTTTCAAATGACGGCTTAACTAACAACACCATAGTAGCTTCTTTCTTTCTGGGACTATTATTTTTTGGTAACTCGCTGTCTATTTTGTGTGTAATTCCAATGTAATTAGTTATGTAAATGTCCTAACAAAGCACTGTAATTACAAAGTGTCACATTGTACTTACTGCACTCTGGTTGATTGTTAAC
>NC_055967.1:10808670-10813485 GCF_018492685.1 Alosa sapidissima | reverse complement strand
TTACACAAATAGACATACTTACTCGCAATATACTGTGTGTGCAAATACAACAGTACACTATTTGGGCAGCCGTGGCCTACTGGTTAGCGCTTCAGACTTGTAACCGGACGGTTGCCGGTTCAAACCCCGACCAGTAGGTACGGCTGAAGTGCCCTTGAGCAAGGCACCTAACCCCTCACTGCTCACCGAGCGCCGCTGTTGTAGCAGGCAGCTCACTGCGCCGGGATTAGTGTGTGCTTCACCTCACTGTGTCCTCACTGTGTGCTGAGTGTGTTTCACTAATTCACGGATTGGGATAAATGCAGAGACCAAATTTCCGTCACGGGATCAAAAGAGTATATATACTTATATACTTATACTTACTTATAAACTCTGAAATTATTTTTTTAAATCATGGAGTAGATACGGCAGTTTGTTTTGCATTTCTCTCATGACCAGCCATCTTCATCTTCCTTATTGACTCATTTTGCCCTCAAATGCAAATTACTAAAAGCAGGTGGGTGTATGTATTTGCATCTACACATGTGTGTGTCTGTGTGTGTGAGTGTGTGTTGTCGGCCCCCGTCGGCTCGCTCTCTGATGGAGCAGGTGAGCGGCATGGCGTCGCGTTCTCATCCCGGCCCCTCCCATTAGCATTAGCGCTAATGATGGGCGCGGCATGGTGCAGCGCAAATCGGGGAGCGGGCGCCAGGGACTGGGGATGGAGCTGTGGGGGGGGGGGGGGGGGGGTGGACAGGGGCCCGGCTCTCAGCCCTAATCATCTCAGCATGGGCCCACAGCTCCCGGAGGATGCGTTCTTGTCATTACGCTCACGCTCAAACACCGGCCCATTTAAATGTCAGGCCTGATGGGCCCACTCCTCCCGCAGTCAGAGAGAGAGAGAGAGAGAGGGAGGGAGGAGTGAAGAGAGAGATAGAGAGATGCTATCTCCAAAGAGGGTGGGTAAAGGAGGAGGAGGGGGGAGAAAAAAATCCATCTGATCTGATGAGCAGAAATTACCTTTTAATTAGCCAATTCTTTAGGCTTTCGTAATTGTTTTGGTCACACAACAAATGTGAGGCCTGTAATTTTGGGGAAAAGCTATTTTGCGGAGTTGGAAAAAAAAAACGATGTGAGGATAGTGAGTAGATTTTAGGGAGGTGGTGGGGGGAGGGCACAATTTTGTCAGGCTGTTTCATTATGGGGATGGAGAAGAGTGTCTGCAGCATGTCAGTTTATAGGCTGTAACACTGAAGCTAAACACAAATCATATACACCTATCGCAGTCAAATCAGGTGTGAACAGCCCAAAGGACTACATATTTTTAACATGTAGTTATATTCAAGGTGTAAACTTTCCACATGATTGACAGTGGGACTGACACTTGACTGTATAAAACCTGCACTCAGTGATGCACTTTCTCTTATTGTACTCTACCTTTTTTAAATTGTTTTAATTTATTCTAGAATTGTTGAGAGATTGTTTGTGATTGATTGATTTAAGTGATTGATTGTTTTAAAAAGTTTTAAACGGTTTACCATGTAAGTCGCTTTGGCTAAAAATGCGTCAGTCAGATGTAATGTAATGTAATGATTGACCGTATATGAGAACCCTCGTTTCAGCTGTCACAGAGCCATACAAACATGGCCTAATGCTGGGATGTTTTCAGTGAAACCAGACCACAGTTCCAAAGTTCTGAGAAACTGTGAAGTTACTGTTTGTATTAGAGTCTACTTTGGTTGCTAGTACTGCCACTTCTATGAACATCTCCCGTTAATAAGACTTGAGCACAGAAGATGCACTGCATTTTTAGTCTTGAACTTTTGTTTACATTTCATTATTTTATCTGCTTATTCTAGCTATTCTTTTTTTATCTTATCTTATATTTTATTATTGATTTTACTACAAATTACCTCAATTATTAGTTAACCATCCATTCCTGTTTAATAAACTTTGTCTCTTACCACTTAAAGATCCATTGTTAAACAGACCCCTCTTAGCCCCTCTCTGTACTGTATTTAGCTCTTGGTCCACTTTAGTGATGCTGGACACTGCAAAATAGGCAAATCATATGCATAAGCCACTCTCAAGTGTCCGTGTGTGAACAGATGGTGCAGGTCTGAGATCAGACTGGATGGATAGCTTTCGCTGGCTTATGAAATCCAAGTTTGTCAGTGAATTTCTGTACAGATATCTATTCGTCTGCACCAGGACGCCTAAGTTCATTGGTCCTTATTCATCAGTGGTGCGTCACACGTACATACAGTACATACACAAATACACAGTATGTGGTTCATGTATGCATGTGCACACAGTGAAAACTCACTCTCCCACAGACACACACACACACACAGACATACACACTAAATACACACACAGATGTGTTTGCCAAGGGAGGGTGCTGACATTTAGCTCAAGAATTCCCCTTAAGATAAAATCATAGACAGCATTCTCCTCACAACCCCCCACCAGCTTGTACTGTAGTCCTCATTCACCTTTGCTTGGTTCCACATTTCACAGAAATTATAAGATAATTGTAGGATTTTGAACTCATTTGAGAACTTTGTCTCACACATATTCAACATGTCTCCTCAAATGTGTATAAATAGTAGAGAAGGTATGTGGTTGAAATAAATGGTTAAGTGCTACATTAAACAGGATGATTGTGGCAGCAATGCCTTAATCTATATACGTTGTTATATCCAAAAGGTTCAATCCCAGAGCAAGGGGAGATGCAGCAGGCTACCAAGGCAATCTATTTTATCGTCCTAGTGTGTGATGGAGCACTGTTTCCATCTAGTGGCGAGTCAATAAAACACCACAGGCAGTGTCACCATTTTGACCCCTGCGTCTCCAGTCAGTGGTTGCAACTCTGCCTCTGGCTCCGAGCTTCATGCACATGGTCCTCTAATGAGCAGTCTGGCCATCGGAGCAGTTGACTCGACCCCACACGCCCCCAGCCCCCATCCCCTAGTGCTGCTCTGAACCCCACTGTGTGTTTGGGTGAAGGATGCTGGGAGCTGGGCTTGGCGTGACAGGGTTATAGTGGCTGTCAGTGTCAGTCAAATGAGCAGTGGCTGATGGACTGGGCAAACTCTGCTTCAGGGACCAGCGTGGAGGTTTACCATGTGAGTGGATGTGATCCCTCTTTATCTGTCTGTCTATTCCTCTCTCTCTCTTTCTCTCTCTCTCTCTCTCTCTCTCTCTCTCTCTCTCTTAGTCTGTCTCTGTCTCTGTTGCCCAGAGGTGCAGCTCAGGGTGCACATCTGTGTCATGCGAGCACGGGCGGTGTATTCTCCACCAGTGCTGTGGGCATGCTGTGTACAGCACATAAATTAAAGTTCTCACTGGTGCCACACTCACGCCTGTACAGATCAAACCCCGGTTTCTGTGCAATTGTGTACTACCATTCAAAACAAAAGCTGGATGACAACAATGACTTTTGTTCAATCCCCAGGTTATGTTGGTATGTTTGTCTTTGATTGTAAAGACATTGTTTTGTTTGTTTTGCACAAGGAATGTTTTGTTTATTCTCTTTTTCATTAAGTGAAAGGGTCGAGATGTGTTTGAGGTGAAACTGCAGTGTTTGTCATGATGTGAGGTGGTGGAGGCCTACTCCTCTCATGCAGTCACTCATCTTCCTTGACGCAGGTGGGCCATCAGGCCAGAGAGAAGTCACAGCAAAGAGAGAGGGAGACGGTCCAGCACGCTGAAGCCACCGTGGAGACAGCATGGCTACGTGTGGCCACTGCTTCCCTGCGGGGAGATCAACGAGGTCAGTGATGGTTGAGAATCCTACAGTTGAAGTCATACGTTCATATACAATTACACATTAAAGCTTCCTTTTAGCTAACTGGTGAAGCCCACTTCCAGTCAATCATGCTAAGCAGGCTAAAGGTGTCAGACTGCGTTATTGGACACACAGAGAAGTATCCTTTTATCTAACTGGAGTAGACGACAAATAAGCTCATTTCCCAAACACTTGGCGTGTTCCTTTAAGCTTGGATGCAAACTGATCTTTCAGCGGGACAATGATTGTAAGCATTTCCAAAATGGTGACACATTTGTAGACAGAAAAGTAAAGATTTTAGAGTGATAAAAAGCTAAATCCAATAGAACATTTGTGGGCTGAACTGAAAAGGCAGGTTCAGGAAAGTATGAAGCCAGGAGGAATGGGCCATACTTCCTGCAGATTGTTGTGCGAAGCTTGTGGAAAGTTACCCCAAGCATTTGATTAAAGTTATACGATTTGAAGGCAGTACCACTAAATATTAACAAAGTGTATGTCAACTTTTGACTCTAAGGAATATCCTAAAATAAATAAAAGCTGAAAGAAAAAAAAACTCTTCATTATTCCATTAACCATTATTCTGGAATTTTGCATCACCAAAATACTGTAAAGTAGAGTGCGGGATATAACCTGAAATGAAAGAATTGTGGATTCATTGAATTTAGTCAGGGTGTATGTGATTGTGAACTTCTAACTTAAACTGTATCTTTCAGACAACACAGGAAAATCCATTGGCGTTCCTCCCATCACTTTAAATTCCTATGGAAAATGGAAATGAAAATCTCTTTGAATGTGAAATGTCCACTCTCTTAGTTAATTGAAAGTAACTCTCATATCAATAATCAACTTGACCTGCTCTTCTCATTTCTGCACCTCTCTAGGATCTGATGTGGCCACTAGAGGGTGCTCTTGTGCCTTCTAACCAGCCATTCCCTCTCAGCGGCACTAGGGGGCATCAGAGCTTCACACCACTGAGGCTGAGGGTGTTGAGGAATGGCCAAGTAGTTGAGCGCACCAAGGCCACGTCTGTCACTCTTCCAAACATT
>NC_055967.1:10671170-10803670 GCF_018492685.1 Alosa sapidissima | reverse complement strand
GCCCAGCTGGTCACAGCAGCTACCATGCCCCTGGTGACACACATGGTCTTACACACATACATATAGTATTGTACATAATAATACAATCAACCCACAAAGATTTCCTTGCTAATAAGCACAACATATTTACTTGCTAATTGCTTGTGTGTGTGTTCATAAGCGTGTTTGTTTGAGTGTGTATGCACAAATAGGCAAAGATTTGTGCATGCATGTCTGTGTATGATCCTGTGCATGCACCGCTGTTCATGTTCAAAAAGACCCCCCCTGGACACCCTATTCTTCCCCTGTCTCTCCACACTGGTAGCTGCTGACCGAGGGCACCAGACGGCTGGGTCTCCCGCGGGCTGCCCTGCACCTCTACACGGCTGACGGCACCCGCATCCTCACCATCCAGCAGCTCAAGGCCTGGGCCCTCAACCAGAGCCTGCAGGAGCACCAGCCCCTCACGGACATGGACACCAGGCCCCACACTCACATGACAGCTGCCACCCTCTCTGGAGGTACAATAAACAGACCCTCCCCATGGCTTAAACAAATATTAAGCTGGTGATACACAAGGCAACTTTCTGAGCAATGTTGCTGGGAAACCACATAACGGTTCCATATGTAGATGATTGTCACAAGTTGCGTATTATAATTAACATACTCTAGAAAAAAAAATGTCATGAAAAGAAAAAGATGTTTACATGAACGTATATCAGTCTGGCCTCTTACTGACCTCCAGAGGCAGCCCTGGAGGGTGGGGCCGACCACACTGAGGCCCAAGCCCTTCCGCTGGTCACCGAGGCTGAGGTGGACACAGTGGACCAGGCTCTGCTGGCCCTGGTCCTCAGAGAGCCCATCCCTGTGTGGATGTCCTGTGGGGAGCCCTTCCAGCCGCCTGATGGTATCCATGCTCCCCGTGTCATATTTCCATATTGTATTGTAATTGTGAGCTGCCATTTGTACCTTTACTGTATGCCAGGACATATTAGAAAAGATAACAGGAACTCTACCAATAGTGTCAGTAGTGCAATAGTTAATTCCTAGCTAAGGTCTCATCTGCACTGTAGCTTGAACACTCAAGCTTTTTGGGTAAAAGCGTCTGTTTTTGGGGGGGGAAAGCGTCGGCTAAATGAATAAATGTCAGTGTTTCCCACAGAATTGAATTCTATTTGTGGTGGTAGGTTTGCAGACTCAAATGTAACCGTTTTTAACACATTAGTGCAGTGTGGTTATGATGCTAACCAGATTTAAGCACAATTTAGTAGAACCTGTAAAAATCATTGTGTGGTGGTCAATGTTGATATTGTGGTGGGCCGCCACAAATAAGTCAATGTATGGGAAACGCTGAATGTAATGTAATGTAATGTAACTAGTGGTAAGATACTTCATTAGTTTTGCTAAGGCTAGTCATGCTTTTCTACAGAAACTTTTATACCTGAAAGATGTCTGTCAAAGTAAAGACAATGTTTGCAGTATGCTGTAAATGAATAGAACACATACTGAGTGAAAAAAACAGGTGTACAGGAGTAAAACATTAGGTAAAAGCTACCTAATGATAAGTAGCAGTTAGTTCTTGTGTCTTGCAGTGATGAAACAAAAAGAGATGCAAAGAGTGGCATGTTGGATGGAGAAGGAGAAACTGTTTCTAGATCTGGAGATCAGGAGGCACAAAATGAGGCAGCAGAAAGGTGAGGTGGCAAAATACAATATGGACCATGCACTACTAGTACTGACATACTATTTCTGATGTAATAATATGAAATAACAATGACGATGAGAATCAGCATAATATTGCCTCTATTTTGTATGCTTTGTCAATATAACCAGTGTTCACATGCTCTCTGATTCCTCTCAATGTTTACATCACTCAACACAGCCCGACCACCACAACTCCAGAGCCCATCCAGACAGATTCCCCAAACTGTAGAAAGAGCCTCGGAAACAACAGCTGATCTCAACGCCTCTGAGGTTTCCTTTCAAATAAAACGAGTCTTTTTGCATTTTACTAAAAGCAATATTATTATAAAATAGTAATAAATTGCCTTTGTACTTTAGTGATCACAACTCAAATTATTTGGTTGTCTCAGACATGCATCCGTGTGGAAGAGTCTATGCAGGATCAGGGCAGTAAGCCTGTCCAAGAAGGGCCATCAAGCTCTACACATGACCACTACTATCAGCCCAAGGTCAAGAGGGTCCTGGTGCACTGCAATGGAGGGGACATTACCAAATCAATATATGTCTGGGGCAGAACAATTGATGAGGTAGCGCCCTATATACTGTAAAGTTTAAAGGTGGAGCAACGGCAATGGGTTTTCTCTCTAATGCAAGGAGGTATACAGAGGTGTAGAAAAGATAGAGCACAGAGGAACGCAAAGCAGTGGTATTATTTTTTGAAGAATTATGTTTTTATATCATTTTAAAATGTCTACTGTATGTAACTATCTAAACAAAGACACTGAATAAGATATGTGTGTATTTGCCTTAACATCTCCAAGAGGTGGTGAGGAGAGAAGCCATTTTATGTAGGATACATTCTAGTTAACCCAGAACTTTGTGGTTATTTTGGTTTGGAACTGGTTTATTGTGCTGATTGGTTGATGAGGCTGTGTGATGCCTAATCCCGTGTAGCTCCTGAGCTGTAGTTCTGAGCGGCTGGGACTGCCGCGACCAGCCAGCCTGCTGTACACCATGCTGGGGGAGCCTGTCACCTCCTGGGCCCACATTCAGAGGGACGCCCTTCTGTGTGTGGCAGCAGGAGAGCCCTTCCTCACACCCAAAGGTGAGAGTGCACCCTCTCTCACTCACACAGATATCCGCTACTGATGTCTACTGTCTTCCCCAAGACTAACAAACTCTAGAAGTTTAGTGCTTACTTAGCAACAGTTTGTGTTCACTTCTGCATCAATGCTATTATAAGGTTCAGCCTTCACATAGATGCTTTGATATTGTTTGATACTGTTTGTTCTCCTGACTTTCCTCAGACTGTCGAGACAGAATAGAGATGAAAGCCAACTTTGCCCGAGCTATAAGGCATCATCGCCTTACCACCAGTGGTATGGCAGTCAAACTGAAGGAACTGCAAACTATCAGTGTAGAAGACCACAGTAGATGAGTGACCAAGGAACTCCAACTCCAAGGAACTTATTTCACCTGTGCTTGAGTGTGGATTCAGATGTATTAGCCTGAGTTTCCCATCACAACCCTATTTAATTAGCATGTTTATGTGTGAGAAACATCAAACTTGCATTATGCCTATTTGACTTCAGCCTTAGTCAACTGCATATGCAGCCTTTAGAGGGCGATATATTTCTATTAAAAGTGTGCATTCTTTCAGTATGTAACATAATAATGAGCTGTTAAAAGGGGATGTGTTTCCCCTTGGTGATATCTCTGGTAGAAAGAACTGGGGAAGAATGAAGTCCACATTTTTAATCTGACATCAGTGTGAACTAATGCATTTAACCATTAAGGTGGTCAAATTGTTACTGCTGAATTTCATTAAATTGATTAAATTAATTATTAAATATTTATGCATTTGCATAAATATTCAAATTGTAGACCAATCACTGCAGTATTTGTTGTGATATGTAAGAAAGTAGTCTTGTTCCTCTGCAAATTAAAAATTTTCATGTCTTACAAATTCTCCTCTAGCATTAAGAGGACACAGAAAGCTGTGGGCAGGTGCCATTTTGAAACTATGCAATGGATTAATTTTATTATGTGAAAAAATATTTTTGGATTGAATGATTTTATTCACAGCCAGTATTCCAGTTTTTGTGTGGATTTGTGTATACAGGGCATACTGTAACTGAGGCTCTGTAAAGCAACTTGAACATGTTTACCAGTTTGAATTGACTGAAATTAAAATAACTAAATTGCATTAAATGTTTATGTTTACAATTCAAAGGATTCAATGATTCAAAAACCTTTACACAGTAATAAAAAAATAGGTTAGAGGCTCATGGGGTTTTGTTTAGAATACAAGTACATCCATAAATAATTACATATCTGCTCTAAGCTGCATTATCAGGTAGAGGCAGTCTGTTTTCCTTGTTTATCATGCATATAGCGGGAATGAAAGTTATGTTGCTGGTGCTCTGAACTGTCTGTCTTATGAAAGCAGCTGGTGGTGGGTGTGTGAAGATTGATTGAGTCTGCCTTTCTTTCTACTGCGTAACTGAAGGCCTAAGAGTTGGGTCTGAGAGGTACCAGTGATCTTGGTCGCAAGCTTGATGATTCTTGTGAGTTTACATTACTTGTCTTTGCCATGAAGGTGAGCCAGGATGCAATATTGAATGTGAGGAGGACTGATTCAATTAGTGACTATACCACTGGTAAAATGTCCTGTCTAACATTAAAACCTTTCAGGGTCTTCGAGAGAAACATGTGCTATTGAGCTTTATTTATAGATTCCAGCAGCATGTTGTGTGACAGAAAGATTGTGGTTGATCTCTGTGCCCAGGTAGCCTACTTAATGATCTTGACCTGCTCCACCGCTTGCCTCTTCAGCCTGAGATTGTGTGGGTGTCAGGTGTTCGGTTCTCCCCACAAAAAAGCTCTTTGGTCTTATTGATGTTCAATTTCAAAGGACCATTATGTTCTCACACTGCCTGCATATAGGCAGGGAGTGCTTGTTTGTCAGGTGAGTCACCATGGCCATATCATCAGCAAAAAAATGGTTGAAAAGACACAGGCCTGTGGGACCCCAGTATTAAAACAATGTTGCTGGATTTAAGACCTGACATGTCGGAGTCTGTCCTAATCCATAACAGCAGTGTTGTGCTAACTTTTAGTTATTGGAGAGAAGGCGAAGAAGTGTGTTCATGTTTACTGTCTTAAAAACAGATGAAAGTCCACGAGTAAGGAGTTTGAAGACTCAACATGCCCGGCCACTGTATCCAGAAGACTTAATCTGGCATCCTCAACTTCTCATGTCGCTGTGTCTGCAAACTAGAGCAGGTCCAGTAATGGGTGGCCTGAAGGGGTGGGGGGGGGGCAGATTCATATTCTGAAGTGTCACTTTATACCTTGATGGAGTGCTGTTGACAATCCACCATAATTTACTGCCAATCAATGTGTAGGTTTAAGCCAGTAATGTGGTGTGTGTGTGTGAGAGCTGGGTAGTAGATGCTATAACTGCAAAACCTAATAAGTTTGTTTCATTGATTGTACAATCTGAAACGAGGTTTGTTTTTACAGCAATGATACATTCATAGAGATTTAAGATAGCTATTTAGATTATATCAAAAGTGCAAGTGTGAAAGAATCATTTGACAAAAAATTAATCGGCAGATTGTGGGCCAGCGCCCTGGAATGCAGTCTCGTTACCCTGTTATCCTTACTCCAGGACGAGAGGGACATTCATTAAAAACAGTCAATCTCTGTAAACCCTCGATTTTAATTAGATGAAATAGGCAGTCATTCTGTACAAAGTTTGTTCAGAACATGGGCAATCATTGTCATGCTCTTGTGTTTGATTGAGGATTATGGTTTTCAGGGGGACCAGAAGTGTGATATTTACCTTTGGCTTTAGATAGGATTATACGTTATAATCTATCCATCATCTCTGATAATAAGTATTTATTAATGATTTATGTGGAGAATGAGGTCTCAAAAAGAGGAGGGACACATTCCATGAGATGGCATTAAATGATTAAACAACACATGGGCTGAGGGTTTTAGAATGGTGTATGGCTTGTTTTTGTGCTTTGTCTAACAACCTGTGTTTTCAGTTGTTTTAAAATCCGATATGGTCTGGTGGTATGCATTTTTTTGTATATTGATTAATTGGCTGTTTTTTTTTCTGTTAATTATATTGACATACCAGAAGTCATACACGTCTTCACAAGCAAATCCCTCCTCTGATTTAAAATGCACAGATTCAAATGAGCCTTGGAATTATCTGACATCTAACAGGCCCATTTTAACAGGCCAATTTTAGCCTCAAAGCTACTACAGAATTCAGGATCCAGTCAGACAGTTTGTGCTGTGTACAAGCCCATTTTAGCCTCAAAGCCAAACCCAGCACAGAGGCCTGGATGTGTTCTGACTGTGAAAAAGGAGAGGGACTGGTTGTAGCGACACTGGCCATACGGTGACCGCACAGCTAGCTCACACCTACACCTGAACTCTGGAGCAGACAGAAATACATATACTACCCCCCCCCCCCCCCTCCACGCACACACACACGGACACATGCACATACACACACACACACAGAGCTCAGCATCCACATGGCAGGACTCTAGCTAGCTGCCAAAAGCCCAGTGGCTGAAGCTGATCGAGTGGTTGCCCTCTCGGTGGTGAGCTAATTAAGGCTAGCCAGAGCAGCAGGAGTGCTGGCCTCCCGATCAGAAAAGGCCACTGCGTCCACAGTGGACACAACCACCCACAGTTCCTCACCCCCTCACCAGTGTAATTAACCTTTATTGTTGGACTGCCATACTTTCACTTCACCAATGTGGCCTGCTGATTTTTATATATATATATATATATATATATATATATATATATATATATCAGACGGACATTGTTTGACACCTCTATCATTTACTTATTTGTGTAAAAAATCAATGGGGTAAAGATCTCAATTTATTTCCCTACTTAGTACCATTACAGTAAGATGGTCTTTGTTGCAGGCAATAGTAGACGGCAGAGCATGATTTTGGGTATGGTGAAGCAATGAGGGCAAGGCCTGCCACCAGAGACCTATGTGCATAACTCTTCAGATCCCACACTGCTCAGTATTCCCTTCTGCCTGAGTATATAATTACTCTAGCAAAAGTAGGTGAACAGCACATTGCTGTTTAAGCCATAACAGTGCTGTGGCTCGCTCAAGTTGTTTCTGTGTGTGGCGTTTCAGATTATTTACATGGGTGTTTTTTTGTTTTGTTTTTGCTGTTGTTAATATGGCAAAGGTATACATACAGGGTTAGGGGGGTTCCAAATTATTCTGTTATTTGTATTCATGTATTCTTCCACCATTGATGATTCAGGCAAATGTTCAGCACAGAAGACTTGGGCAGGAGGGCTGTCTTTACCAATGAAGATACCACACTGCCAAATGGAAAAAATAACGTGGCTAAGACTGTATTATTAGGATGCACTAAATAATGAATGTTTTACGATGGAGATTATTGATGATAATGCATTTGTCATTCCAAATGATTAGTATATGCATGCATCTTTTTCAGTAACCCTTCCCCCGCATCTGCATGACAATGTCTTTTTCCTCTGCAAGTTTAGACAATTATTTTACCTGTATAATCATAACCCAGTTAGCTGAGAGAGAGAGGTCTGGTCAGAGGCTATTGGCACCATCTCACAGCTATTGCAGGATAAGATCATTTGTCCTGAGGACAAAGAGGAAGACATACTGCTCTCAGGTCAAAATAGATGAGACAACGTAACATCAAAGAAGAATTGTTGTATTATGATCTTTGTATGAAAAGATTCCTCGGCTGTACGCATCACAGATCTTCATCCAACTGAAGCCATGCATCTCTGTGCCTTTTTTTTTTGCTGAATTTGAAACTTTGAACTCAATGCAGTGGGTTACCTGAGGCGTGAATCTTACATCCAACTACTCGCCACTGTTATTGTTTGAACTGAGCATATACAAAGCCTTCCTCCACACCTCCACACCATCAATATTTATAAGTCCATTCTGAAAGACAGTGAAGGAGGAAAGAGACCATAAAATCATATCTGTTGCCCCGTGGCAGCCATAAATTTACTTCCCTGAGTCTCCATCTGCAGAACACTGGAACACACTCTCCATCTATGTCTTCCTGTCGTGCCATCCTGGATGTACATAGCACCTCTAACCTCACTCTTCCGATAAACCCCCTCTGACAACATCAATGATTAATGACAGTAGAAATAATTGAATCTGGATTGAAAGAGACAAGGGGCAAGAGATGACAGACACCTGGGAGGTTGAGGCCTAAATAACATCTTTACCGAGAGATGTGACATGCCCCCTCTCCCTCCCCTCTTCTCTTCCTTCACTGCAATCGCTCTTCAGAGGCTGTCTGTTGGGGGGAAAAGTCTGTAATTCACCGCATCAGGACAAGGTGATGGCAAGGCCAGGGAGTCACGGATCAATACTTCATTTGCCGAGTGAGATTTCACTCCCTCCACTGTATCTGCCTCAGCGCATGTTCCAAACAGGAGGAGAATGGAGTTGAGTTTTTTCAGTGAGAGAGGGGGGGGGGGGGGGGTTAAAAAAGAGAAAATCAGCAGAAGGTTTCTCATTTTCCAGAAACTCTGCAACATTAAAGATGTCAAAACCTGTTTAAGAATCAACGCACACCCGCTCCAGGTCATGGCCTGTATATGTTAATGTTCATGTTTTGCATTCAGAGTCTTTGTCTGTACTGTCTCTCTTACAACTCTGAGAGCAGCTATGTCGGGGTGGGGGGGGGGGGGGGGGTTGGCTCTAGCAGTTACAGAGAATAATGCCAATACGATTACATTATAAGTTAAAGAACTGCTCCACCTGAAGTCTTTATAAGTGTGTGTGTTTCATGTGTGTGTATGTGTCTGTGTGTCTGTGTTTATGTTTATGTGACATTGGTGTTGGTGTTGCTCTATCCTTGTATTCACAATGGCGGTGCTCAATTAGTGTGCCTTGCTAATTCAGTTAGTTTGGTATTTATTACAAAGACAAGCTTGATTTATTGTAAAGCGACCTAATCGAAATCTTCCTGTGCAATTATTGGTCATACAGGATGTTACTATGCCATAGAATGATTTATCTAATGTCAAAAGGCCATTTAGTTACAAAATGGTCATGTCAGTACAAACAGACTATATCTTGGCAAAAACAATTGTTTCTGAAAAGTAGGTTACATCTGTTAGTGATGGCATTGGAATTCTCTTAGACCTCCTGTAATAATTGAAGGGGTCAAAGGTGACAAACACTTCTTTTGAAGAGGGGCAAAAGGTTAAATCCATGCAGCGGAGGTCAAGGGAATCGGTGTTCTTCATCATAGCCGGGACATATTTCAAATGACTGGATTAACACAGAAATACATGACCTCAGACCGCCGACCTCAAACAGGAGTCAAATTAACTCTGCCTAGCAAGAAATGATATGTAATGTAATATAGTACAGAGCATAATAACAAAGTAGTGACACAAAGTCTGCTCAAACTGTCAGTGCACCACACACATTTTGATACATACTAAATATGACTCATGAGAGACTTAAATCTCATTTTATGGCAATAAAGTGAAGTCTGCTGTGCTAAAAGTACACGTACTGGACTAGACAAATGCTTAGCAGCATGCTACAGAGGAGGACAGCAGGAGAGGCTCAAAGCTTCATCTGGCAGGCCAGACAATGAGTTTGCTTAAGAATAGCTTGGATTCAGGGGGTGGTGGGTAGCTGGGGGAGTTAGAGTGGTGGGAGGGCCTGTCTCCCCTTCAACTAATTACCCCGGCGGCTGTGCCCAGTCAATACTCTCCTGAGGGAGGGCCCAGGCCAGGCTGTTGCGATTGTTCTGTCCCAACAGGGGTTGCCCACGACCCAGTGGTCTGATGCTGCCGCTGAGGCTGGTCCCCCCAGCATTCTGTCAAGTAAGCACACATTGATTCTTCTCCCCTGAAATATGGATCTCTTCCCTTAATCATTATCTTAGAGGTCAACTGACGGTCGTTTATTCTGTTGGGGGAGACTGTACCAAAGTTGTGAAATGTCTTCACAAGAACTGCCCTTTTTTTTTATAAAAGTGTTGTGATGGTACCCTGGACATATGGCGGAGAGAATTGTGTTCAATGAGAATAATGATACAATAGTGGGTTAAAGTGTCTTCCTCTGCCCGCTAAAGTAATTGGCAACCAAGGAAATCCTTGTGCCTCAACTTAAGCATTTTAATAAAGAGAGTGCATAGGGGTCTTTTGAAGTCACAGAGGCACTGCTTATTGTTCCAATCTGAATGTCTTTGTGCATGCACTCTTTCAGGCACAGATGAAAGCCTTGGTGGTGGCATGTCTTCCTGCAGCCTTCCGTGGAGGAGCTCAAAGCATGGACAGACGGCATGGAACACTGAACAGTCTGGTTGCCATGGAAGTGAAGCCCTCAGTCATCCTGTCCTCCCCCCTCCTCCATCTCCTTGTGTTCTGACATGAATCACATACCTGAATACTTCATGTAGCACAGAAAGAAAAAAACAAAAAAGCCAGACAAACTCATAATGACACAGCTCTTTTTTCACATCTAAATAAATGGAAAATCAATAGATCCAATGCCTATATTCAGTTAATTCATAAGAAAATATGGATATGGATGGCAGTATCACTGTAGTCGGTGACTGCAGGAGTAAGACACTGTATAGATGCTTACATGGTTCAAAGCAATTAGACCGATTGATTTCTTTATAAGGAGCTGGTTAGTAAAAGTGAGCTCAATGAAGGAAAATTCACAGGAGTAACAATGCCGTTAAGACTAGGCAATCTGCTTCATGGCATCACCATGCTTTGAGGTCACAGGCAGCGGTCACACATCAGACACACAAGTAAATATGCAATCCAGTAAAACAACTACACTTCCAAATTGCAAAACAGCTTGGGTAGCTGTCAATACCAGGAGTGAAATGAAAGATTGAGATTTAAATCAATATGTTGATTCAAAAGGCACATATCAGAGAAAGACATAAGCCTATAATGTAATAGCCTATCAATGCGACGCTAAAAACACAGAAAGAAGCTAAAAACGTATGCATACAAGCTTACACACAGGCTATATGATAAAGAAAAGTAACCATACAGCCATATAATAACAGGCCAACCGGCTAGTACTGTATTGAAAAACATAATTTTCATACATAAAACGGGGATGCGTACACTGTAATCTGCGATAGGGTATGCTTTTAAAAGAATCCTGAAAGTATTTGATCAACAGGATATTTGAATCACTGTGATCATATGACTACAATGTTGCATTATTGTTCTCATCTCAAAGTAATTGTTTATTCTAACATTGCAACAATGTAGCATTGCAATTGTAACAATAGAACAATGTATTGTAACATCGTAGTAGAAATTGTTTCTAATGTATTCTATTTTGAAATGTAATAGTGAGCCGCTGCTACTGTAGGCTACCATGCTCCCTGACCCCAGTGGCCGTTTGCGCTCATTACAGCTGCTCTCTCGGGCGTCCCCTCCTCCCACACCGAAGCTGCTCTCTCCCCATGTCTTTCTATCTCTCCCTCCCACTTCGTCTGTCGCATTTCAGTGAAAGCCAGAGGAGAGACCCTCGGGGTCGAAGGTTCTGCCCTGCCCGCCACGACCTTAGCCTGTCAAGGTATCGAAATTCCACCTATTTCCCGCGGAATATCATACCAGATCACGCAGAAAGGTCTCCACGACACATTTCGGACCACGGAAGAAGGTATTCAGCAGCCGTTTCAAGAAGGAAATCGCGCGTACATAACGAGGCACAAAGCGGTTGGGTTTGAGGTTTGTCATGTATCTAGAGGGGAGAAAGAGAAAGACTAGGATATCTCTCGGTCGTGTAGCCTTTGTGAAATGCAATATTATATCATATCATAATTGCTACATAAGCTATTACATACGATTACAGCCATGGAGCCTAAGTAGTTTCATGTTTTGCCATTCAGTTGTTTCTTGCGATTCGCGGAACGTTACAATGCAATTGGAGAAGTGGGAATACGTTTGTCTGTAATGCATGGTGTCAAAGGTTCACCTTGGTGTATAGTAGTCTATCCTTGAAAGTATAAAATAAGTTGACGTTTTAGATCAGAAACTTATTCATGTCTATTCAAGTAAAGGAAACCTGGTTGTCGATTTCATTGATAAATGACAACTCCACGGCGAGTTAGTTAGGCTGTATAGTGTAGTCTTCCAGTGTCAGCCAACTACGTTAGGACCCCGTCGTCAAGTCTCATGTTTGAGCAATATTTTCTTTAAGACTGTAACTGCAGCCAGGTGCTTAGAGCAAAGTTCAGTCATGAGTGGCAAGAGATAACGCGAAACTATATTTGGAAAGTGCTGTTTAACGTTACTTGAGTCACTGGCTATTATAGTAGTATAGTAGTATTTATTTGAGTCCGATGTAGGTTTAATGCCAAACACACTTAAGCTATAGGCTATTTCCAATAGAAATATTGAGCAATGTCAAACTTACGCTCTCGGTTTTTTATTTTTATTTTATATGTTTAAAATTGCTCACAGTAGCCTAGAACAAATGGTGGATGTTCTAAAGCTAATCAATGAAGTCATGCGCGGGCAAGGTCAAGTTCAGCGCCCTGAATGAGCCAGACAGCTACTGTCAGTGTACAATAGCTGGTTCTGAGTATTAAATACTAGCATATTGTTCATTCTTTTTGTTAACTTGTTATTTGTTAATGAATTGTATTAGTTAATACAATATTGTTATAGGCGAGGTTTCACTGTTTCTCGGCCTGCTGACTAATGAGATGATGTGATTCTCCTCATGATGAGATGACTGAAATCTTGAAAATGTGTTGTAACTGTAAGAAAAAGTGACTTGGCCTTTGCACCTTCTCACTGCAACACAGATTTATGTTCTTAGTGGACATTGATTTCTGCATTGCAATTCATTTGTCGAAAAAGTGTTGACATGAATGTATTTGGGCTTGCTTGTTCAGATGTGTCAGTAGCCTACCGATGTGCCATTCTTCTGGAGGATGTTTCTGTGTGAGTTGGAACCTGGACCTTTCTGACCTGCTCATGTCCCCTTCAGCCAAGCCATGGCACACAGGATCTCGTCTCAGAGCAAGGCCAGCATCTCAGTGGATGAGTACAGCACTAATCCCACACAAGCCTTCACCCACTACAACATCAACCAGAGCCGCTTCCAGCCACCACATGTGCATATGTGAGTATGCTCTTTCTCTCTCTCTCTCTCTCTGAGTGTGTGTGTGGATGTGTGTGATTTTATATTTACTATCCCCTCATGTGACTCATTTCTTTTATTGAAAGAGTGCCCAACACATGCAGATAATTGGTTAAATTGAGGTATTGATTAATTGTTTGACTGTTTTATTCTCTGATTGATTGTTGTATTGACCAGTTTTGACACCTGGCCTGTTTCTTGCAACATCTTTAGCCATCACACTCCTACTCTCAGGGGGATATAACGTATTTAGGACATACAAACCTGATATATGTTAAATACTTCAATCACAGGCCATTGAAAAGCTTTAGACTGTATAATGATCAGATTTAAGAAATTTGTCATACATTATAACTGGCAATTTATTGCAATATTTGCAGCTATGGTTCTTGGCCACTTCCCTATCTCATACTTTTCTTGTATTTACATGTCAGTGTTTCCAACATAATTTAATTTTATTTGTGGTTGTAGGTTTGCAGAATTAACTTGAATCTGAATACAACAGTTTTTAATGATGCTAACCAGATTTAAGTACAATTTAGTACAACCTGGAAAATCATTGTGTGGTGGTCAATGTTGATATTGTGGTGGGCCGCCACCTATAAGTCAATGTATGGGAAACACTAAATGTCTTTCTGGAACATGATTTAACCTTCTGATTCAATTCATAGTCATGGCCCAGTGATCTGCTGTTAAAAAACCCTGAAGTAGAATAACCTCTATGAAACTTGCTATATACAGACTTAAGTGACAGCTAACATCTACTCAAGGTCCTCCTGATTCAAAGGTCCTGCTCCTCATTCCTCTGATTTTTTTTCAACTCACCATTGTGTGCATTGAGTGTAGTTCTACCTCAACAAAATAGCAAAGCCAAACAAATGTCTAAGTCTTTCAAATGGTTTGCGTTATTAAAAAAAAAGAAAAGAAAATAACTCCATAGTTTGTCTGACAGCACGTGACACACTGCTATAGTATGTGGCCCTCGCTCGGACTTGACAAAAGCTCTACATCTCTGGCGTAATGCTGTATGACTTCAGTGAGCTACAAGGACATCTGCCCTGTATTATATCTCAAATGCCATTTAAGGCTGAATTGCCATTTTCCTGACAGGTACAGGGCCAGACCTCTGTCTGCTCTAGTATTTATTAACTTAAGGGGTCAGAGGTGACTGCAGTTGATTAGCCTCTCAACAGTGTCTCTTTGACCTGTGGGGTCGCCGCTCAATTGTGAGGAACTGGGCTATTGAATGGTAATGATTGAGATGTAATGAGTGCCTATGCGAGGTGATTAGCTTGGTCGCCTGCTTGGTGGAGGCAGGTGTCACTCTAGATCCTATTTTTATACATTTAAGTAATTTAAGTATGAAAACCAAGATGTCCAGTGCTGCATTTCAGTGTGGTACAAACTAAATATAAGCATACTTTTATTGTGTATGGGTGTCCAGCCAGGAGAGTCAGTAATGTGATTGTGGTACATTTCATTTATTTGTCTAAAAACATTTCTAGAAATGTGAAAACATATCACATTCAACCATTTCTGTGAATTCTGTCTTGGAACATTGGAAGAGTATGTCATACATAAATCTGTGATTCGTTCAATCAGTGATTTGAGTCTTCAGTTAGTCCCTTTGCTCTGGGCAGCTGGTCAGTCCTGTCTCTTTTGGGAATACTGTATTGTTGAGGTAATGAAGGTTATCTTGAGGTTTGGTCCTCATAATGCCAGTTTGGGCACCTCAGTAGAATCACTGTAATTTGTTGCTGGGGTAACCAAGGGTCTTTCTATGGCAGCAAACAGCTTGGCCAAAGGAAACTGGAATGGGCCATGCTATTCATAGATTTCAGATTCACACTGCTCTTACTTTGAAATGAATGGGTGTCCACAGTTGGCCAGCAGGTGTAAAATTCTAATTGTTCCGACATCATTAATCTATAGCGCTTGAGAGGGCAATGTATCCTGCTGACCTGAATTTGCCAGACGAGACATGTACCACATGGGTCTAGAGTTGATTAAGCTGGAACTTCCTGTGTTGGTTTGGCCTAGGTAGAAACAGCAGAAATACTGGCAGAAATCATTTTAGCACTATTCAGTAAAATTGTTGGTCTTTGCTTGTTTGGTTTACTCCAGGGTGGAGCCTATCCCCTACGATGCCCCCAAGCCTGCAGGTCACACTCGTTTCGTTTGCATCTCGGACACACACTCAAGGACAGATGGCATCCAGATGCCGTACGGTGACGTCCTGCTCCACACGGGTGACTTCACAGAGCTGGGCCTGCCATCCGAGGTGAAGAAGTTTAATGACTGGCTAGGTAAGGACTTACATCTTCTCTGCTTCATGCACACCTTATAGCCATCGATCCGCAGGGTACTGAATGCCTTTATCTGATCATTTTTCTAATGCATATAATCTTGCATTCTACTGTTAGAATGTGTGGTGGGATCCACACCTTCTATGAAGGACTCATCACTGCTTAGTTTCAACTGTACATTAGCGTTCCAAGGTTGAAACAAGAGATTTCTTATCCCCCTTTGTTGTAAGAAATGTCCTCTCCTCTACCCCTTGACATCTGATATTAAATACTCCACACACCTGTACATGCAGCACCTTACAACAAACCTGTATTACCAGTGTAATGTTTGAGGTACTATCTTAAAAAGTTCCTCTTATTGTCTTTCAGGGTGGGGCAGGATGCTCAATAATCATAATCATAATCAATTCAATTCAATATTGAGATTACATTAACATTCAATTACTCAATGATTTTGGGAACATTTTCCCTTTTCTAAAGATAAAACAATTTAACAGTAGGTTAAATTATAATTAAGTTGAAAAACAAATAAAACATGCAAAAACAGTTCATGTATTTAGCCACTGTAAAGGAAAGGGGAGTGCTGGATTTATAACTCAAGACAAAATGAGAGCATTGTTGCAAAATGTAATATAACAAAAGAATCATTATATTACGATTATATTGTTTTCATAATCATTGAAAGTCATAATTGTCAATTAATCCAGTAATTTGATTAATTGCACAACCCACTTCAGAGTTAGTGTAAGAATGTTGACCTCCAAAAGAGGATGAAGGCACCTGATTGGTTTATGAAAGGTCTCGTGTAACACAAGCAGATCTTGTAAATGTTTGTCTCTTGATTACAGACCGCAGTCCAAGCAGTTCTCCTCAATCCTGCCTCTTTTAACCTGTTTAACCACAAGTTAAGTGTTTGAAAATGAGAAGTATTTCACCTTCAGGCTTGTCTTTGTAGACAGGATTGGAGGAGGTCATACTACAGTGTAGATGTGAACAACATTCCAAATGTACTGAAATAATCCCCAGCTCTCCTGAGCTTCAAAAACCAATAATTTGCTTTCCCCTCTCCCCTTTTCTTATCTCACAGAAAGCCTCCATAGTTTCTGCACCACTGTGTAAAGCCAGGGTCCTATTCGAATCCTTATCATACCTAGGTTATGGGACTCAGACTTGCCACTGCAGTCTTCTACCACTGCAATGTAGTCCTCACTATTAATTAAAAGGGATTTTCTAGCCACAGACCTGGCTTTTAACTACTCAGGTATATTAACACAGGGCACTGGCCTGTGACCGTGATCTGATAGGGGCGCTCTTGGCCGTGTTGGGACTGAATGGGCAGGGTGAGCGTATGAGAGGATGTCCATGATTAATGACCAGCGGTTAATCCTTCACCAGACTCCTTCCCTGGCTCACGGTTCACTTGGGAAATAGATAGTGAAATATGCAAGCGTAATTACATGTCTCCAACTGGCTTTGTAGCTTTTGTTCCACAGTTCCTCCAGATATTTGATTTTTAGACATGTCTGTGCTGTTAGGGGCAGCTGTGGCCTACTGGTTAGCGCTTCGGACTTTAACCGGAAGGTTGCCGGTTCGAACCCTGACCAGTAGGCACGGCTGAAGTGCCCTTGAGCAAGGCACCTAACCCCTCACTGCTCCCTGAGCACCGCTGTTGTTGCAGGCAGCTCACTGGGGCGGGATTAGTGTGTGCTTCAACTCACTGTGTGTTCACTGTGTGCTGAGTGTGTTTCACCAATTGGGATAAATGCTGAGACTAAATTTCCCTCACGGGATCAAAAGAGTATATATACTATGCTATACTATACTATACTATACTATACTATACTATACTAACATTCAAGTTTCCAAATATGAATGATACCTTTTATTTTACCCTCACCTACAGGTACTCTACCTCACGAGACCAAGGTTGTCATCGCTGGGAACCATGAGCTGACCTTTGATAAGGACTTCATGTCAGAGCTGGTCAAGCAGGATTACTACCGCTTTCCCTCCATCTCCAAGTTGAGACTTGAGGACTTTGACAATGTGCAGTCTTTTCTCACAAACTGTATTTATCTCCAAGACTCAGAAACCACAGTCAAGGGATTCAGGATATACGGTGCACCCTGGTAAGCAACTCAAGCATTGTTATTCTAATGTAGTAAACACATGTTACAACATGTGCAGTCATCCACTGCATTAGTTGTTTTCCAGTGGTGTGAAATACTATATGGTGATGTCCTATATTGTCGATTTGCAGATGGATTCCCATTATCTCTTACAAAATTCAAGTTGTTATTTTGTATGCATTGCATAAAACTTTCAGATATACGAAAAACAAAGTGAAACCATCTACATTTCATTCAAGATGGCTGTTGTTCTTGTTGTAAAAGACTTGAAGGTTAGAAGGTTCATTTCTCCTGTGTAATGCTTTTTTTTATAGAGGAACATGGAGGCTCTCACGGTTTTGTAGCTGAACGGCTGTGGTGGGCAGGAGATAAGCGTTCCTCAAAAGCAAATAAGCTTCAGCTGGGGACAGAAAGGCTCTGTCAGGCTATTCCACTGTCAAGTGCAATTGACTTTTCATTTTTGAGCTTTCCGTCCACATATTTATTTTCCCTGCTCCCTCTCCACTTTGGATCAGAGAGATTTTTAGCCTGAGGGTCGGCGAACTTCCAGCCAAAGCTAAGCTATGTGGGCTATGTGAGGCTAGTCCAACTCTATATCCTTCCACAAGACTTAAAGGTAATACAACGGTTGACCCATCCTGTGAAGTTTTTCCCCTGCTTGGTAGCTTGTAAATTGTTTCATGTTTGAGAGGGACCTATTTAAGTCTGTAATAAGCTGTGTGGTGGGCAGCCTGGGGGGGGGTTCTGGTCAGACTGAACTGACCTCATTCCTCTTTTTTATGCTGAGTCGTGCGTCCACAGCATATGTCTGGGCCACCGCTACAGTAACTGTTGACAGTCCAAGCTGATTTATGGCCTGGGCCGATTCTCGGTGGAAGATGAGCCAGCGCTAAGCTGCCTGCACCACCGC
The DNA here is from genome assembly GCF_018492685.1 of Alosa sapidissima. NCBI lineage: Eukaryota > Metazoa > Chordata > Actinopteri > Clupeiformes > Clupeidae > Alosa > Alosa sapidissima. The sequence goes on along the minus strand of NC_055967.1, from coordinate 10,785,454 downwards.
TGCCGTGTCCACCCGACACACACACAACCGCTCAGCCCGGTGTGTGTTCTTCATGTGAGGACGCCCACGTACAGTACACCTTCAAATGAGAGTGTTTGTGTGTTGAGTCTATTTAAGGATTTGCATTTACCTCTTACGACGAGCACTGACTTAGTCAACCGCTCGTGCCACAGCTTGGCATGTGTCCTTTGAGTGTGGGAGTTCACAACATAAAATGGAGGTTTCATTTGAGAGATTATTATGGCCTGGACTAGCACGAATGCAGTCAGAGCAGCCGTGCTCTGAGCCCTCACCCTCAAAGACATGTCCGTGTCTCTACACGTCAGGACCTGGTGTTTCAAGGCAAGTGCTCCTGGCCAGACTTGTCTGTCAGGGTGTACACAGCCACATCCCTCAATTACACCAAAGCCTGCAATCATTCAGGAGCAGCTTATACCCTCACATACAGCACACTTTTCGGAAGGACATACCTCCCCCACCCCTCACCCCATGCTCTGGTCCCTATTAGTCCATCTCTCTTGCACTGCACACACATTCTCACACAAGCGCAGAAGAGGAGGACAGGCAGAGGGTCTTCCTCTGGGGAGGCATCTGGCAGGAGTTTGAGTTACAATGCAAGTGTAAGTGTAGATGGATGTCTCGCAGAAAGTCATTTAGGAGAGTGAGGGGACTGACGTAAGGCTGAATTAGTATGGAAGCCCTGCCGTCATCAGAGAACAGTCTGCAGGTAGATGGACAAGATAATTCTTTGTGCAAATATGCCATTCACTGAGCTGGCAAGTGTGTGTGTATGTGTGTGTGTATCTGTCTGTTCTGCAAGAGGCACCTGGAGGTCTTTAAGTTGAAACAGTATATCTCTTCCTTCAAAGGTGTATTGCTGTTCAGTTCATCTTTTTTTAATCTGGGAAACATTTCCAAGTTCTGTAGCAAAAGCCTCGGAGAAAAGCCCACTTTTCATCTCCATCCTCAGCCGTTGAGCGGGGAAGATTATCTTGGTTGGGAGTCAAAGCCGTGCTGGGCGGAAAAGGCATTGAAGAGAGAGGGAGGATGATGGTGGGAGGTCTGCTGCGGGCGGCTCTGAGCTTCTGGGCTGGCCGCGGCTTTTCTTTTCCCAGCCTCTGTGGCAGGATGTGGCCTTTGTGTCGGACACATCCTGGCCCCTTTGTTGCGAGCGAGGGATCAAAATGAGGGGGCCTGACCCCGACAAGCCCCTCTGAGGGCAGGCTCACAGCGGGCCGCCGTGACCCCTGCCACCCTGGGCCCCCGGTCAGTACAGAGGTCACAGCCCGGGCCCCCACGGCAGACATGCCCCAGTGAAAGTCCCAAGCTGCAGACAGGCAGACAGACAGCCTGTGGTTCAAGACAAGTCATGTTCATGTCCAGATTACACCAGTATCATATGCAGTGTCCGTGAGAGAGCACGTCTGTTTTCTGCCTTGACTTGATTATCTCTAATGCCAACAGACAACCTTGACCTTGGATCTTGTATTTGAGAGTTAGTGGTAGTCGTGTAAAGTACTCTTCAGAGTTACTGCAGATATCTCCTAATCCCTCGGACTGTCTGGCAGACACTCTCTCATCCCACACTCCCTATGATATGTGTGTCATGGAGCCGTCGAACGGTGGCGATTGGTTTGATGAAGGCCTTGGAAGGCTGGGCTGAGCGGGGGAATCAAAGACTTCCCCTAATCCTCTTACGCCCCTGAGGCAGACTTCAGTCATGTGACCCGACGGGTTCAGTCTGGGTAACTGTCAGGACAAGCACACAGCGGGAGAGGGAGAGAGGACAGGGGACGGAGGGTGTGGCCATAGGGTTGCCTCGGAAACCATACCATGGCGTGGGCTTTCAGACTCACACTTCAAACGCATCAAACGAGAAAAACCAAAAAGCTTTGCACCGCGGCAGTCAGTGTAGGATGTGTGTCCATAGTGGCGTCGGGTTGCGGGGGTGCCGGCACAGGAAAGGCGTGCAGACTCGACCCCTCTCGACCCAAATGCCCACGCCACGCGGGCAGTGCCAGTTATCGACTGTTGAAACTGCCCGTTGTCTCAGGCTCATCTGCATGGTTGATTTCCTGTCGGGTTTTGGTTTGTCAGTCAGATGGATGGGAACTGGAACGGAGCCAGGGGTGGAGAGGTTAGGCTGTGCAGTCTGGTGCATGTCTCTGTGTGTGTGTGTGTGTGTGTGTGTGTGTGTGTGTGTGTGTGTGTGTGTGTGTGAGTGAGAGAGAGAGAGAGAGAGGGAAGGAAGGAGGGGGAGAGAGAGAGAGGGAGAGGGGGGGAGTGTGAGAGAGAGTGTCAGCTGAGAACTGAAGTTGAGAGCTCAAAAGTGTATCTCACTGCTCAGCTCTTGAGTGCCAGTATTTGTGAAAGACAAGACAAGCGCATGTGATTGTGACCAATTGCTCTAACACCATTGTGGCCAACTGAAGCAAACTACACTATGGAGTTTGATAAGGCCCAGGTGAAATGTGAAGGTGAAAATGTGAATTCTTTAAACTCTCTCACACAGTGTTCTCTTTGTGCTTCCTCGAGCCCTCAGAAAACTCAGGAACTAGCCAAATAGAATATTCAGTTTAATGTTTTTATTTTATTTTCGTCTTCCATTTTTAATAATCTGTGACGATAAATAAAGTCTGTTTTTGAAAGATGTCCTAGTTCCTATCCTTACATACCGTTCCACAACTGCACATTGTCTGCTTGGCGCATGCCGCCCCTCCCCCTGCCTCGGTGCCTTACCTGCCCGCGGCTTCAATTGTGAAGTGACCTCTCACCTTAAGGTGTTGTCATTTCTCAGCATTAATTGGGAAGTCATGCACACTCCAGTCTACTGTACTCCCACACGGTGCTGTCATCACTGGCAGTGGCGATGGCAGCAACTGTTCCTAGACCAGGATGAGCCCACTGGGTGGGCGACCACAAGAGGGGGGCCAAGCCAGTGCACAGAACAGCCTGGGGGCACGGGGGTGGGGTACGTGTGGGGAAGGCAGAAGGGCAGTTTGATTTGGCTAGATTTGAGTGAGTATCTCGCACGAAGAGCACTTGAGTTCCTCTTCCACTTGCTTATGCTGAGAGAGGGAGAGATAGACAGAAAGAAAGAGAGAGAGAAAGAGAGAGGGAGGAAGAGAGAGAAAGAGGAAGAGGTTCCCTGCGGCTGTACATGAGTTAGGAGGTGACCCACCACTGCCTCTGCAGAGAGGACCTTCAAACAGGAAGCGAAGCTTAAACAAATGTTTTCCCATCTCTCCACGGCCCCTGCTGGTTCCCTCTATTTGCATACACCGGGGGGTTGGGAGGTGAACTTACCACTGCTGCTGTGAGCTGTTCGTACCAGCTCTCCTCTTACTTTGTGTATGTGTGTGTGTGTTTGTTTGTGTGTGTGACTGTGTGTGCATCTGTCTTATGTGTGTGTGTGTGTGTGTGTGTGTGTCTGTCTGTCTGTGTGTGTCTGTCTGTCTGTGTGTGTGTTTGTTTGTTTCCCACTGCCATTAGCAGCCTTATAGCATAATGACATAAAATAAGTGCTTTATAATGAGCATCGGCCCAGCAACAACGACTCTAATGACCTATGAAGGAGCCAGTCACATGCCCTTTCGTAAACAAGTCGGCTGATTGATTTCACTGAGGGGGTTCCCAGTTAATGTGTGAGTGGGAGAGAAAGAGTGTGTGTGTGTGTGTGTGGGGAGGGGGGGTGGAGTGGATAATGTCATGCCCATGATGGAGAAACCAGAGAGGCTGAGTCCAGAAGGATGTAGCTGATTCTAGGCTATTAGAGCTAGGCAGCTAAGGGGATGGATGCTCCTGGACAGCTCAGGCTCCCCTTGCTAAGCATATGTGACTGGGGAAGCGAGTGTGTTTCACAGGCGCGTGTGGTGTGGTGCTGTCCACAGTCCCAGAGGCACACTGGAAGTGCTTGTATTGTCACTGTGCGTCTCGCGTCCTGTTCTGCCTCCCCCAGCACTCCTGTGCAGAACCTCTGTCCACTCGCCTGCCCCCATGTCCGTTTCTCTCTCACCTCCCCTGCTCCAAAGCCCTCTCTCTCATACACACACTACTCACACACTCCACTCACACGTTCTTAGACACACACAGTCTCTCTTTCTCTCACACACACACATGCATACCATGCACAAAACACACACACACACACATATGCACTAACACACTTTCTCTTCCATTCTCTCTCTCTCATACATACACTTTCTTTCTCTTCTTCCCTCTCTCTCTCTCTCTCTCTCTCTCTCTCTCTCTCTGGCTGGCCCCTGTGTGTCAGGGCAGGATTAATATTTGAATGTTCCTCCGTGGCTGGGCGAGGACGGGAGGGAGGTGCAGGCCCCAGCATTTGCACCACGGGGGCTGCTTCATAAATAACCCTAAGGGGACAGGCAGACAGGCAGGTCCCTCAGAGCTGCAACAGCTGGCTGCCCAATCCACCACGGCCACTGCCTGCCCCTGTGCAGGGGTTGACACAGACATAACACATGCAAAGGGACATGCAAAGGGAGCTCCACAGCTGTGACTCTGGTGGTTGAGAAGATGGAGAGGATGGCACACTGGCATCATATATCATATGGGGGTGCGTTTGTTTGAAAGCTGAGGTCTTGGTATTTGTCCATTTGCTGGTTTCAAGCTAGATGGAACCCACTCCCATCTCACATGCTGCTTTCGTCAGAAGATTTTGGTACTTCGACTGTGTGTAACCGTGTCCAATGGGTGTGTGTATGTGTGTGTGTGTGTGTGTGTGTGTCTGAGCATCTGTGCACTGTTCAGCCAAGTGACAGACAGGTGACACTTCAGAGGACGCCCCCCTCTCTCATATTCTATAGCTGCCGTCTGGCTTCTGTGGGGTCGTCTGGTGGTGGGATGATAGATTGATAGATAGATAGACAGATAGATAGATAGATAGATACTTTATTGATCCCCAAGGGGAAATTCAAGGTCTCAGTAGCATACAGACATCACACACACATTCACTAACAGCAGAAAAAAGTAATTAAAAGTATATAATATAAAAAACACAACTAAGCAATGAGGACAGTAGAAGATAAAGAATATACTAAATATACTAAAATACAAATTCTACTTAATAACACTTAATCTAAATCAATTCTAAAAACAGTATCCACAAAAAACAAAAAATTGAAGATTGAGATGGTGGGGTGGGGTGGGGTGGGGCGCGGGCGAGAAACAGACAGAGAGAGAGCAGGAGCGGAGGAGGCTGCCCCCGGCCCACGTGCCGCGCCAGACCGCGTGCCTCTGAGCCTAACGGCCGGTGAAGGATTGGCCCCCTGAGAAAGAGCCGGCGCGCCAGCCTCTAAAGGAGCCACTCAGCTTTTTTTACCCGGCCATCAATCACCGGGCCAGCAGCCTGTCCGCCAAGCCCACTCAAAGCCCCAGAGCTAGCCAGCCAGGGCACCCTCTCTCTCTCTTTTTCTCTCTCTCTCTGTCTGTCTGTCTGTTTCTGTCCTCAGCCCCATGGTCCTTATCACCCCTCACAGGAACCCTAACAGCCATGGCTCCTGATGGATCAACAAACACAGGATGGCTTTTACAGGGGATACAATGATAGTGGGCAGATATATCATCTCCGGATATTCCCCCGAGCTGATAGGATCTGTTAGAGTTTTTTTTTTGTCCTGTCACTCCATTTGTTTTTTAATTGTGGTCATTTGATCCCCATGTTTCTGTTGGTATTCATAGTAAACACATTAACCATTGTGCATAAGCAGGAAGGTATTTTAGAGTGCATCCTCATGACAAGCCAGTGGACGGTTGCATTTCACTTAAATTCCCCTTGGACAGGTTGTATCATTCTGCTGGTAGTCACCTCGCTTCTTATGCTGTCATGTTGGGCAGCCGTGGCCCACTGGTTAGCACTCTGGACTTGTAACCAGAGGGTTGCCGGTTCGAGCCCCGACCAGTGGTGCCCTTGAGTGGTGCCCTTGAGCAAGGCACCTAAACCCTTACTGCTCCCCGAGCGCCCCTGTTGATGCAGGCAGCTCACTGCGCCGGGATTATTGTGTGCTGTGTTTCACTAATTCACGGATTGGGTTAAATGCAGAGACCAAATTTCCCTCACAGGATCAAAAGAGTATATATACTTACTTATGTTGCTCTTGGAATGAAAATAAAAGATCAAATGACTTTCCTCAGACTTCAGATACTTCTTGCTATTCAGAAAGACTCAGTGAGCAACTGAAGATGAATTTAAGTCTTGAACATGCCAACCCAACGCTTGGACCAGGTCATGAATTTAACAACACAACTCAAGTTGAGCAAAGAACAAACCCCCTGTATGTTCCTAAATCTCCTGTCCCTTCGGCGCTGACATGCATCCCAAGTTCTCATTGTGGCTTAAAAGATCATTTTAGAGTATGCCTGTTTCAGACTCTTTTCTCGTCAGTCTTTTGTGTGTTTGTGGATGCCACCTGGAAGAGCTGGATGTTTAGTGTCCCAGTTTCCCCCGTCTTCATCTGTTCATGGCACCATGCCCAAACCTTTTGCTATGGCCCCATTGTGTGTGTTCTAGATGTCACCGAGCAAATTATGTAAAAAGGATTTTTACAAGGAAGCAGAGAGTTAAGCTGTCACTCAGACGCCTTTTTCGACTGGCATGAGAAGCACCTCATTGGTTTGTGGTCTGTTTTTATTTTCCTCAGAATGTTTTGTGTAAAGCATCCTTGTCCCTAGATTGTTTGCTCTCTCTCTCTTTCTCCCTCTCTCTCTCTCCCCCCCTTCACCCTCTCTCACCCCCCCACCTCTCCCCCCCTCTGTATCTTGTTGAGTGAGAGGCTGATGGGAGCCCTGAGGTCTGAGAGGGGCTGCTGAGGAAGGCACATCCCCCAGCCCAGCCACCACTTACAGCCCATCTCTTATCTGTGTCCATGTTCATATCGCCTCGTGCACCTGGCTTTTATGTAAAGCTTACCAATGGGCTCACATCTGATCTGACAAAGAAAGTTGGTACAGCAACAAATTATGTCCAGTGTGATGTTGGTCACTTCGTTAGGTATTGTATGTGATTTTGTGAACTCAGGGATCTCAGACAACAGTGGTTATGCTGTAGAGATTATATTTTCTCTTTGTTTCAACTGTGGAGTGGATCTGAGGTGCGTCCAAATTCAGAAACATAGGCGAATGTTCGTGAACATTTGCAAACAGTTTTTTGTTTGCCTTGGGCTCTCCATAAACATTTGCGAATCCCTCCACAAACATACAGTGAAGCTGGATGAAGGGTTATCGTGGAAATGGAATGTTTACATAAAAATCGTCAAATTTAACAGTTCAGAGAAAACATATTCGCCGCCCATATTGGCTTCTGTGAAGCGGCTGTGCGTCTCGAGCCCTCTCCTCCCTGTTGCAGCTCGAGTGCGCAGCTCGTGAGTGACTGTGATCAACACTGACTGCGTGTGTTTGTCTGTTGTCTTCTCCCAGCCACAACAACGTCTGCAGTAGAGATCCAGACGCATGGCCATGGAGCTTAACACGCGCTCTCTCAGCCTGTGCCTGTCTGCTAGCCTTCTTTATTTGCTCTCATGCAGGCCCAAGCCTTCTACCTTTACCTACCTCCACCACAATCAAATAAATGTGTATTACACACATCAGAATTTGAAATGTACTTGGGCTAATTATGCTCTTGTATTGTCTTGTGTATATGTGTACATTTCAAGCTCCACACAAGCACAAGTACGCTCACAGACCTCTTCCCTCAGTGTAAGCTGTCCACTGTGCACAAGGCTCTCGTCCCCCCACGTGCGCTGTAAATACATCAGCGAGTGCCCGGGCATAATTTCGGCCAGCTGCTGGCGAGCGCCCGTATCCCAGAGGGAGGAGTAAAACTCTGATTAACATGCCTGCGCTCATTGCCACCGACAGGCGTGATCAGTCTCCCCACTCCTCCCTCTCCTCTGGCTATGCCCTGCCAAAGATGCCCAAAGCCAGTATCTGAAATGTAATACTCTGGCAGCGGTCAAATGTCCAGTGGCCTGTTTGCTACCGGCTCTAACCCCACTCACATTCTTCCATTTGTAATCAGTGTGTGGAGCAAGTAGCCTCAGTGATGTGAAGTTACAGGACTGCACCGTTGGCTGTTGTGTGAGTTAGAGTGTGCCTAACTCACACAACACAACAATGAGTAGCCTCAGTGATGTGAAGTTACAGGACTGCACTGTTGGCTGTTGTGTGAGTCAGGGTGTGCCTGGCTGGAAGAGAAGCAGAGGTGGACATCCTAGCTTCAGAAAGTTCCAAAAATGTGTCCTTCCCAACCACTCCCTAAACCATCGGATCCTAATTAGTTAAACAACTCGATTATGTACTGTATTTCCTCATATTAGGTCTGTATTACGTGCATAGCCTCTCTGAAGCCAGGATATCCACCCGTGATGAGATGGGAGGTTGTTTTTGTTTTCATGAGTTTTTATCTGTGTTTCCCGCAGGACTCCCTGGTTTAACAACTGGGGCTTTAACCTGTCGCGCGGCCAGGCTCTACTGGACAAGTGGAACCAGATCCCCGAGGGCATCGACATCCTCATGACTCACGGGCCCCCCCTTGGTAAGCTACCTCCCCCACCCCCACCCACCCCCGATGACTCACACAGCCGTCTGCGCACCGAGCCGGTCTGCATCACTTTTCATGACAGAAAAAAAGAAAACTCACAGTCAATTCTGTACTCTGCAGACAAATCCACAGAGGGTTTTTTCAGACAGCCACTCTGTCTGCTGCTAATGCAGGATTATCCATTTGCAAATGCATTAGATTCGAATGGAAACCCTGTAAGAATCTGAACACATTATTCGCAATGTTTTGTGAGATGCTTTGTTTATGCAGTGACTCAAACGCAAATACTGTATAGCCTAAATTTGGTTAGTAAATCAAGCCTTGATAATGCGAGGCTTTAAAACCCCGTATATATTACTCAAATGTTTTGCACCAATTTTTTAAAGAAAGTGCTGCATGTTTCGGTCTATATAACTATTTAACCAAATCCTGCCAAAATATTAGCTAGCTATCCTCAAATATCGCCTTTTCAAATTGTAATCACATCTCCTGTTTCCTCTCACCACCCAGGCTATTTGCAGAAGTCACTGGCATCTGGTTCAGCAGTCATTAAACAGCTCCCCAGTATTCATATGTGGCTTGAACACAGTCTATAGATATATTTTTTGCCATGTTTATGTTCTCAGGTTTCCGGGACTGGGTCCCCAGGGATCTACAGAGGGTAGGCTGTGTAGAACTCCTGAACACGGTACAGAGGAGAGTTCGTCCCAAGCTACATGCGTTTGGCCACATACACGAGGGTGAGCAACTGATCAAATCACACCACTATCATATCTGATACTAGTGATACCTGAGATACCTCCGTCATTCTGTCTCTGTCTCACTGTTTTTCTGACTTTGTCCTTACCAAAAATAAGTTTATGGAAGTATACTTGGCTTATACTTGTACTTATCTCGTCGGTGATTGGCTGGAACAGTTAATGTTTTTATGGTCAAGGCTGGACCAGGGGGGTATTCCAAGTACGTAGTTTACTGACAAACCTGGGTAAGTTAACTCGGAGTAAATGGTAAACCTCCTACAGTAATAGAAGAGCTGCATGGCTTCATTCTCCAAACAAAACAATGCTGTAGGGCTCTGCCGTAGAGGTTTACCACTTACTCTGAGCTAACTTACCCAGGTTTGTCACTAAACTACGTACTTGGAATACCCCCCAGGTGTTGTTTTTGTTGCCGTTTTTGGAGCCTGGGATGTCCACAGAGACCACATTTTTTTTACAGTGTATTCAGGGCACAGGCAGCTAGCGGATGGTGAGGTGATGTTTGCTGTATGTGGCAAAAAATGTTTTAGCTTAGAAACATGGGGGCAGCCGTGGCCTACTGGTTAGCGCTTCAGACTCGTAACCGGAGGGTTGCCGGTTCTAACCCCGACCAGTAGGCACGGCTGAAGTGCCCTTGAGCAAGACACCTAACCCCTCACTGCTCCCTAAGCGCCGCTGTTGTTTCAGGAAGCTCACTGCGCCAGGATTACTGTGTGTTCACTGTGTGCTGAGTGTGTTTCACTAATTCACGAATTGGGATAAATGCAGAGACCAAATTTCCCTCACGGGATCAAAAGAGTATATATACTTATACTTATACTAACATTTATATATACTTATACTTATACTAACTTACAATAACACCTTTAAACTTGTGCAAACAGAGCACCTTTAAACTTGTAGTTTGCTGAGGATATGTTTTAAGTATACTAACATGAACCAAAAAGTGGGCTAGAAGTGTATATTGGCAGTATGTGGCAGTGGCTCCGGAGGTAGAGAGGTTGTTCATGAAAAAAATGGGCCAATTTAGTCCTAAGACATATTAACATAGTACACCACAAGTACATTTATACTAGTAAACTTACTACATAAAGTAAACTTGGGAATTACACTTCAAGTTTACTTAATAAGATGAACTTTTAGTATATTTTTTTTGGTAAGGGTAATTTTTAACTCCATCTCTGTTTCGCTCTTTCCCTCTCAGGATATGGTATCATGACAGATGGCTACACAACATTCATCAACTCCTCCACCTGCACAGCCAGCTACCAGCCGACCAACCCCCCAATCGTCTTCGACTTAGCCAACCCTCAGAGCTCCTGAGAGAGCACTGCCAGCTTAGTACCTGACTTTACCATATTGTTGGTCTACTTCTCACACAAGGAACACGTAGGAGGAGCAAAAGGACTGACTGCATCTTGAACAGGTCTGAGACCTGTTGCCAGTCACCCATTGGAGCTCCTTTCGAGAATGAACTCTTGGACTCAGCCATATTGATACCATGTTGTATGAACCTCCGTTTAGACAACTTTTGGGACTACCAGTGGCATTTGCTTGTGTACCAGAACACATAAGCTTCTAATTTGAAAGACTCGTCTGAAAAGTGCATTTAATGGTACTGCAATTTGTCAGCAATACTGTATTTGACCTACGTTTCTAATTTAAGAGTGGCTCTGTTGATGTATATTTGCTTATTTATTTAAGGCCTTTGCATTAACGAGGTGCGATTTTAGTGTGGACTCCCCTTGTGCAAACTCCACCATTCCGGCTTTTGCTCGCCATCACCATAAAACTCACCATGCACAGGTCATTTGTTACGATTTAGCAGGTATATGTGCTCGAGAACAGCTTCAATCTGGTTACCCCCTCTGTAAAATGAAACTGAAATTAAATTTCAAATGGATGGTGACTTGGCAGTTTAGAATTGTATTGACTGTAAATGTTAAGGATGAGTGTCTGTATGTGTGTGTGTTGTACATTACATATATAGTATGAACTCAACAATTTCATTTGATCGTTTTTTTCTTTTCTTTTTATTATTTAATGGAATCCAGGACATTTGATACAATGTGAAGATGAAACAAAAGCTTGTAAACTTTCTGTAACCAAACCACCACTGTTGGTGAGCTTCGCTGTCCTTTGTGGTGTATTGTTTTCTTTGCACTGTGTTGAAATGCAATCTTGCTCGCACAAAAAAAAAATATATACAGTCTATATTGCTGGTGAGTCACTTCAGTTGCTGTAAATGCTTTGTACCCTATGTTTATGACATTTTTTATTCATCATGGTATCTAGCTGACTTTATATGCAAATAAAATTGCAAAATTTTTACCTCAATCCAGTTTTACCCTCATGAACACAGATATAAGCAGTTAGTGACCAAACTGTGTCAAGTGTAATTGTTGGCCTTACTCACATTGCACTAGCACTGCCCTGTGCTCTACACCTGATTGATCAAGTCTTAATTATCCTGCTACTGTCAACACTCTGAGCAAGCAGACTCTGTTGACAAGCATGACTGTGGTCTTGCGTTGCCCCTGACAGCTGCTATTGATTGTGGATATTTGTCATGGCAGCCTTGGCCCGATCCCTGATGGATGTCAGGGGCGTCTTGGCGGAGGGCTCCCCCTATCCCTGACCCCCTCTGTCTGGGGTGACAGCAGAGCGGTGGCTGCCGAGGCTCAATCACTGCCAGGGCAGCGGCCTCTGTCTGAGCTTCTCACTGCCAGGGCAGCGCTGTCAGCAGAACCATTTCTTCTCGGCTGCAGCGCAACCAAATGACCAAACATGAAGGCTGTGATAGTGTCACAAATATGTTACATTCAACCCTGCCAAGAACTGGCAGTGTATCAGAAAGGCAGGACCCAGAAGTCAGATGTATGAAGCTTATCAGACAATGTGAAAAGCATCATATTTTATTTGCCCTCCTTATCCCTGTCCTCTTTTTCGTTGGTTCTAGGTAATTGTGCAGCAGGAATATTACTGAAAGCTGTTTCTGCCGCAACTTTGTTATCTTTTTATGATGTCCCCTCACATCTCTCGCTTGACACTTTGGACTCTGTGACTCAAAGATCTGATTCCATGTCACATTGAGCCATTCCTGTACTCCTTCAAGTGGCAAATGGGCAGTCATAAATGGCCACAGCAATGAATAGGAATGACCGGAGAATTTGTCTGCATTTGTTGGCAGAGAACCCATCCTGAGTGTGGAGGGGGGTGGGTCTGGGACACCAGATACCACTGCTGAGCCTTCTGGAGTTGTCTTGGGCCTAATTCAGTGAAACACAGATGAAGGAAGGTACTCGCTTGATAACCCCAGTGAAATGCTATTGAAGGCTGTTCTGTTGGTGATGTTTTTTGCCAAAAAATGATGACTTGTTGGTGATTTTGTCTTTGATGGTAAATAGGCTTGGTTGTAGATTGGCCACTGTGTGAAATACACTACCTGTAGCACTGGGAATTTAACACCTCACCTGTGTATATTTGAAATTACAAAAGCAGTCTGCACTTCCCATGTTACAACTGGTTACAAATATGTAGTTCCACAGCATTGCAGCATCGCTTTCATGCTTCCACACACTCCTCTTGCTGTTCTCTTCATAGAATCATGTAATCCTCAGCATGACTGTAATGGAATGAGGCCTCGTGTATCTAACACATTTAACGCAAATGTAATGTTTTGTCTTTGACAAACATGATAAACAATAATGGATGTCAGTAAATATGGACACTGTTCATATGAGATTGTTTTTCATGGTGAAACAGTTTTTAATGTTTTCAAGACACTGTATTTGTGTATCCACATCCCTGTCTGAATAACTACTATAGCCTTTTGTCCTCTGCCTTTATGCCACAATACAATCACCACAGAAGACTCCAGGCTACTTATTTTCACTAGGAGCTGAGGGCATGTTTCTCTCTCTCTCTGTCTGTCTCTCTCTCAGTCTGTTTTGTATTCCCCATGTATGTTGTTTGACTGCCCTACTCATTTGTCCCTGACACTCTGTTCTCAGGGCCCCAAGCTGACGCCTGTCATCACTGAGTGTACCACACACACACACACACACACACACACACACACACACACACACAGGGGAAATTTCTATATTAGTGTGCTGTGTGGTATGCAACACAAGGGATGCTTTACTGGTGTCCTTGGCGATTCTTAGAGGGTTTTGCTCTACTGTAACGCAAATTATGACATCACGAAAATTTACCTAACAAAAATATTTTAGGTAAATCTGCAGTGAGCAAAAATCTACTTGAAATAAGCAGCTCTGCTACTCCAGCTGTTCCTTCATGTTAGTTAGCAAGCAAAGTAGTTCAATGATCATGAAAAATGTCAGTCACATTACTGACCAGTGTCTGCAGACTGGATATCAGCATCATCACCTTGACCCATCATTTAGCCCTGAGTTACAGTCCATAAAACAACTCAAAGTTTTATATTTTTAAGCTTCTATCATCAATGAGAATCTCCTGCATGCACTCTCATATCTTCACCTCAACCTCAGAATGAACCAAAAAACTGGCTAAGCCACCATCGGCAATCAGACACAAAACGCTTTTTTTTTTGGCCTGCTTGGGTGAATAATGGGCAATCGTTTATTTACTGAGAGGAAGTGAGTCAGCAAGCGGCTGCCGGGCTGAGCAGTGAAACATGCAGGCCGACTGCAGGCCTCATTTAACAGCAGCTCTCTGAACTCATCATCATTTTACGTCTGAGACAGAGAGAGAGAGAGAGAGAGAAGGGAAGAGAAGAGAGGTCGTCTGGAGTCCACCATGCATCAAGGTCTCCTGGCCGCCGGCGACACGTTTTCTGCACTGAGTCTGACAAAGAGCAGACCACGGTCCCCCCCTCATCATCTTGCTCGCAACCTGCTCTTCTCTTACAGCGCGCAGGTCTCTTTGTCTCTTTCTCCTGCTGAATCTGTTCCTCTGTTCTAGCAAGCCACCCCCCCCCCCACACACACACACACACACACACAAACACTATGCAGCAAGCATGAGGTGACTTCTGCTGAAAGTTTTGGGAGAGCATGCATGAGTGATGCCCTTTACATGTGATGTTTGACCCTTCCGATCAATGGCATGGACAGGACCATAAAGACAGTCTGTGAGAGTGTCTCGGATGGATGCGCCGGTGGTTTATCAACTTCCTGAACACAGGTGCAAGGGCATGTGAGATAAGCGGCCATAAAAGCTCAGCTTTATGTATTTCCATAAACCTGACTGCACCAATCCTCGGCTCACTCACTCATGCAGACGTCTCACAGGTAGACAAAGCCTGCCAAGGGTACAAAGAAATGATAATGTGGAATGAGACCGTGGCTCATCTTCACTCCTGCCACAGCAAAGTTGTTGCATTTTATTGCTTTTTCTTCAATGTAGTTGTTCAGTTGAGTAAGGTCTTGAGATTAAACTGTAGTGAAGATGCTCCTTGCGCTGGGCTGTGAACTCATTTTGTGACTGTTTTCAGCAAAAAAAAGAAACAAGTATGGTCATGCTGGCTCCAGCCATCCCAGATGTCCCGAGAGGCTACATTTATGTTGTTAAAACCAGCCTGTGAACTCTTCCCCGATGAGGGGATTTGCAAGAGACAAACAAGGGCACCCCTGGGGACCACTCATGTATCTGATGTGAAAGTGATTCACGAATAAGAGATCCTTGGGCGCGACATGTCACCGTTTTCCCTGTGGTTATGGTTGCCAGGTGAGCGTAAGGACAAGGTCAGGGCAGAGCCTGCCCTGTAGGCTGCCACTGTAACTATACTGCATCTCCTCCTGGAGAACTCCAGTGGAACCATATGAATCATTTATCATTGGTGTTTTCTAACTGGGATGAATGGAATCTTTGTGGAGGGAAACAGCGGATGCTTTCACAGGCTTATCAAGAGGGCATGGCAGAGCAGCCCACGTGTTCCCCACACACACCTCCTCACTTCGAAACATTTCATACAGGACAATCCAAAGCAGAAAAACTGGGACTTGTGTGCCCCCTTGTGGCCCCATCTCAACACAGACAGAGATCAGTAATCTATGTTCTGAGTTCCACATCCTTCAGTTATTTCCTCAAATAATATCACAGTGATTTGCATGCTGGTTAATATTATTATTAATATATTTTTATTGTTAATATTCTTTGAAACACAATAAAGTTATTT
The DNA here is from genome assembly GCF_018492685.1 of Alosa sapidissima. Taxonomy (NCBI): domain Eukaryota; kingdom Metazoa; phylum Chordata; class Actinopteri; order Clupeiformes; family Clupeidae; genus Alosa; species Alosa sapidissima. The sequence goes on along the minus strand of NC_055967.1, from coordinate 10,769,976 downwards.
GAGTTATCATTGATCAAGGGTATTCTCATACCCCCTAGCAGTCAATGAAAGACTGGATCAGCTGACACACAGCTCCCACTCTATGAAAAGAGCTCCAGATGTAAAGGCCACTGACTAATGTATGGTCTCAATCCGACTAGTCATCTGAGGTCATTACCTAGTTTAAAGCACAATCTGTCACTGGATTAGTTAGTGTGGTCATTACAAACAATGCCATGTACATGTTGGAATTTCAAGAGCAGGCAACAGTGGAAATCCCAGAATGCTGTGTTTTTCATTTAAAAGATACCTTTGGCTAGCCTGACAAACCAGACCCACATCAAGATGATGGGTCTGGGAACTCACCATTGGCAGGGCTCAATAGTATACGAGGGGCGGGATAAACAGTTGTCTTTCAAATTCCCTCTGCACGCAATACGATAGCAATAGCTATGACTTCAATGCCGTTCTTTGTTCTAGCTTAACTCCAAGTTTTTAGCCTAAGAGTCGCAGCCAAAGCCGATTCGAAAGACCGCTGTTTGCCAGCAGTGGCAGCCATCTCCTCCTTTGTTTTCAAGTAGCAGGGAATACACACGAAACTGTCATTTATGTTAAGCCCACCCCCGACTCTATACACGATGTGATTGGCCTGACTAGAGTTTGGTTTTTCCAGCTTGCAAGCCAACGGAAAGTTGCTAGACGACCCTGGCTGCAAATTACATTTGCTGCCGCTAGGGTGCGTCAAGATTTCTAGGCTAACATTGGAAATGGGAGTGAACGACCTTTATGCCAGACACCTGCAGATCTCAGCCTAGTAGCCTACATCCAGACATGGGCAGTATTTCAATTGCATTTAAAATACGTATTTAATTACTTTAGCGTATTTTGTCATTTGTATTTTGCAGGATTGGAAAAACTCAAATGTAGTTTGTAACAAAATACTTTGAGGGATTGTATTGAAATACTTCTCAAATAAGCCAAAATGTCATCACTTAATTAAATATACTACCCGCTATAACCATGACAATAGGCAATGCTTATCATAAAGCCAAAGGCCAGAATCTTGGTGAATTTGGTTTTAAGAATAGGCTGGGTGCCTGGAGATATCCTTAGGGCAATTCCCTGTATTCAACTGTAAAGTTGACCTAAACATTTCATTACCTTTTAGGAAGAAAAGCATGAAATGTTTACCCATTTTCCATTTTTCTTGCTGTGGTATGCCACATTGTGACCAACTTAAAAGTGTTAGATCCAGCTTTCCTCTATTACGACCCCCTCATTTGTAAAGTTGAAAAAAATGAAAAAAATAAAAGTCAATTGTGGGAGCCAAAATGGTCAACTTTATCACCCTTCTGTAAAAAATGAAAAGAAAAGTAAATTGTGGGAGCCAAAATTGTCAACTTTATAACCCTTCTGTAAGGATAACATGGGGTGTAAACCCAATTTGTTTGTTTATGTCAATTTTTGTCACCCTGTAGACAACGTAAAGCCCTTTAGAACCCCTTAGAACATGTCAGGAAGTTGAAAGAAATGAAAGAAGTAACTAGAGCTTGAATTGTCAGGTGTGTTAAGTGCTACAAGACTAAAATAAAAAAAAAAACAGATAAGATACTGAGGGAGAATATTAGGACCACGGCCTTTGACCCCATGACCTTGAGTACCTAATAGCTGATGTTCATTCTTACTACAGGACAGTATTAAAACTTGGATTTGACATGAGGGTTTATGTAAAAGGAGTAACATCCACTGAGGTGTCCTGATATGCAGAAATAATGGAGGAGACGGAGACAAAGACCTCCCGGAGTGGAATTCTCTTCCAAGTTTTAATTCATTCCGTATATTGGGACACCTTATAGGTTGTTATTATGTTTATCCCCCATGTTGCCAGTAGGCATGCATTTATAGCACAACAAGGAAAATGTAGTTCAGTTTAAAAAGAAGCCGACCTGTTCAATTTGTTGTACTACTTTCATTGGTTACGGAAAATGATGGTGGGTAGTTTGCTTTGTTACAGTTGATTCCACTGTTGCGAAGCCTACTTGTCAGTTCAATCATTGTTTACATTGATATGGGATGGTGATAAAAAATGTTACCAGATCTACTTCATAGGTGCCCCAATGTACAGAATTAATAGCCCCCCATGCCAGCCAATCAAAAATAGTATTTCTTGTTTCTTGGGGATACATTTTCGATAATATGCCTTGTTAGTAGGCTATACCATGATTATTGTGTGGGTATTTTTGTATTTCCAAATTACTAATTACTTGTATTTTTTATTAAATACATTTTTCACATCAGTATTTTGTATTTTATTTTGTTACATTCCATGAGCCAGTATTTGTAATTTGTAACAAAATGTTTTGATGTATTTGTGCCCACCTCTGCCTACATCAAGCAACTTTGGGACCTATGGCACCAAAATAAATCTGAAGGGCACCCTTCAGACAAAACGTAGTTTAAAGATATCTCAAAAGTGGTAAATTCAGAAATACATATTCATATTTAATGCAACGATACAGAATACGCAGGGATGCTCCACCCCAAACCCAACACTCTGGTTCCCTCCCACTTCCTGATGTCCGTAAATCCATGTTCTGTGTCGCGGAGAGACCATACACATTTTAAGGAGGGGATTGATTATTTTTTTCTCTGCTTAAAGTGCCTGTTAAAGTATCGAATCGAATCAATCTAACTATCTTGTTCCCCACGATATATCGGGCGGGCAGAGCGCTTTCATCAGAGACTTTGTTTCACGTCATAGGCTAGCCTACAGTAGCCTACAGTATATCCGGATCGCAGAAAAGGGTATCCAGCTATCCAGAGGAAAACGCGCGTGCAAGGTATAACATTAGAAAGCGGATAGTAGGTAGGTAGGCTATCGTGTCCTCCCGATTAGTTTGAAATAATTTGTCAAGTAGCCTAGCCATGCCAATCTAGCAGGCAGGCAAGAGGCCATGTTTAATGTCCACAGTTGCGTAGCGTAGGCTAAGCCTAATCACTTTATAGGACTAATCATTTTACAGTGTGAGGTGTCACTCTGGTGTTTACAAAGTGAAAACAGGTAGAATGAAATGTGCGGGTCTAGCATACAGACTTTCTCACTTGCAAGGAGGTCTGAGCAAAATCCGTTTGAGTAGTGTAGTAAAAAGAAAAGATGTCGTCGGTGAAGTTACTGTAAGTCTAAATTGCGAAATCCTGTTGTGGCCATTACTTGGTTGAAATGAGTGACCATTTGAGCTTATCTCGAAAACTGCACGTAGGACCATCATCATTTGGGTCTAGTAAAATTGAGCATGTGATCACGCATATAATAATAACAAAACACAGAATGATAAGTCTAATGATAGATACATTTATGAATTTTAAGGTTGAGACTAACCTCTTTGTATTTGTCTTGCTTGAAGATAAAGACTTCTCCATTCAAACTCATTTGAGTAAAGTGTTATGACACGTGTGGTTTTGCAGAGTGATAGCCAAACTGGATGGTATTCTGGCATGAGCTGGAAGCCTGGCCTCTCTGATCAGCCCATGCCCCATTCAACCAAGCTATGGGTCAGAGGGCCTCCTCCCCGGGCAGTGCAGTCTTGGTGGATAAGTACAGCACCAACCCCATGCAAGCTTTCACCCACTACAACAAGAGCCGCTTCCAGCTGCCACATCTCAAGTTGTAAGTTCTTTCACACACAGTGTCAGCGCACTTTCTACCCTGAACACATTTACAAGTCAAACAAGGCATAAGTCACTGGTTTCATTGAAGATCTGCTCAAAATGAAAAAAAAAGTATATATATTTAACAAAAACACACTCACAATTATTGGCACCCCTGCTTGTAATACCTTCTTAAGTCTCCTTTGCCAATAAAACAAATTGTAATATTCTCCTATGACAGCCCATAAAGTTGGAGAATACAAAGCAAAGGATTTAAGACCATTTATCTTTACACAACCTCCCCAGATCGTCCAGATTTCTAGGTCCACGCTTGTGTATTCTCCTCTTTGACTCACCCCACAGTTTTTGAGATGGCAATGGCCAAAGCCTGATTTTGTGTTCAGTAAACCATTTTTGTTTTGGTCTGGATGTTTGTTTTGGTTCATTGAGCTGATGAATGATCCAATCACGACCCACTTTTAGAGTCTTGGCAGAGATTGACAGATCCTTTGAAATTGTTCAGGTCTTGGGGTTCATGATAGCATGCACCTTAATACGTTTCCCAAGGCCTTTAGGAATAAAAACAGCCCCTCCACCATAATTCTAATTAGGCATGGCATTCTTTTCAATATGGTCATTCTTCTATGTAGGCCAAACCCACCTAAAGTGTTTCTTGCCAAAAAGCGCAATTTTCATTTAATCTACCAATAGACCACACTGCCAGACAAAGCCACTGTTCCATTCAGTAACTCCTGCCATTTACTTTTGTAATTAAATGACTGGAAAGGCTTTTACCTGACATGCCCTCTAAATAATCTATAGCAGTGAGGTCTCTTTTGAAGATGTTTTGGGGGACATAGTGACACCAAGATGATCCTTTTCCTATAACTCCTCAACAGTGGTTCTTAAAGATTTTTTTGCCTATCTTATCATCCTCCATACTGTAGGTGGAGGCAAGATAACCATGGGTCTTTGTCCAAGCATGTTTGTCACATTTCCAGTTGATTAGAACCTTACAAATGTCAACACACTTCATTTTTAATTAAATTTAGTGTATCCTCTTGTCTTTCCGATGTTGAAAAATGACTTGGGGATTTAATTAAAATTATTTGGTCACTTTATTGTCATGCCTTAGTGAAATAGAAAGTCATGAACTACTTCTGAAAGTTCACAGACATTCTAATTAACTTAAAGAAAAGATTTTCCAATAATTGTGGGCAACTTGTTTTTGTTAAACATATTTATTTCTTTATGAGATTTTCCTTTTTCTCTGAATACATTTGCTTCCCTTCAAGGCTATTGTTTTTTTTTTTTATATATATATACCTGTTTTCAGTCAACTTTACCAAAGCTGCCAATAATTCTGGAGGGTATTGTACATACTGCATGTGTGTGTGTGTGTGTGTGTACAGTATCTGTAGTCTTTGTCTGACATCAGATGACTCTTTAGTATGTGGACCTCAAAACTGAAAACTGTACCAGAGCTGACAACTCTCCTTATTGGTGTACTAATTGAGGTCAGTTATGACTGCTGTTGATTATTCTGTTAACAGTGTCTCTTTCACCTGTGGGGTTGGTCACACTAATCATAGGTTTCAAATACACTCTGCTGCTCTTACCTAGAAATGAAACGAAATGTATTCACAGTTGGCCAGCAGGTGTAAACATCTAATTGTTAGAAAACATTACAAGGCTAGACAACTATTAGCTTGAGAGGGTGAAAAATCCTCCCGACCTGAACTAGCCAAAAGTGACCTAGGCTACCACATGGGTCTAATGCTGACGAAGATGAATGTAGAAGTAGGTCAGGACGTTAAGTTGTTGGTCTTTTTTATTTGATTAAAACTAGGGTGGAGCCCACCCCCTACGATGCCCCCAAGCCTGCAGGTCACACTCGTTTCGTTTGCATCTCGGACACACACTCAAGGACAGATGGCATCCAGATGCCGTACGGTGACGTCCTGCTCCACACGGGTGACTTCACAGAGCTGGGCCTGCCATCCGAGGTGAAGAAGTTTAATGACTGGCTAGGTAAGGACTTACATCTTCTCTGCTTCCTGAGCCATCATTTCACAGACAACTAAAAGGTTTTGCATGATAATGTCATCTTTACTGTTATGAAGTAGGCCTAATATGGCTAGGCTGGTGTTCTGCCACTGGAATGTGGTCAAGTAGACCTATTTCTTCTATAAACGACTCAACAGACATGTCATACCTGTACTTTTCCATTCCCAGGTCTCACACAGGAGAATAAATGATAAAACAATAGCGATATGTATCGCAATAGATATGTAATCAATATCAATAAAAAATACATTCGATAGAACATTCGATAATTAAAAGCAACACAGACCTCCCGCCTTACTTTGTCCATAAATAAATAGGCTAAATATATCTTGCATTGTAGCTAGTATGTGCAACTCTACCAGAGTAGGCGATAGAAGTAGGCCTACCTCAACACAGACTCAATAAGTCCTTGCCCTGTGCACTCTGTCTCTCTCCCTCTCAACAGGCGCATCCCTCCTCAGAGTGCATGTAATCCAAACATTCACAATCGTGCAAGACAACTGGCTAAATTGCTATTAAATCCGGTTAGCATCATTAGCACCCTGCACAAATTTGTTCAAAACTGTTGCATTCAAATTGACTGCTAAGTTCTAATCATCTCAAACCCGATGCAAATGGAAAAGTATTTTCCAAGACTCAAACGGGCCTGTCCCAAGGAGAAAAGGTATTCATTGAAACTTAAAGCGATGGTTCGGAGTAATTTCACTCTAGGGTCCTTTGCACCATGACCCAGAGCCAAACACCCTCCCAGAACCTGTTTTCCCTTGGTCGAACCCTGGTCGAGTAGCGCTGTCAGAAACTAATGACTTTCTGCAGGTGCTAATGGAACAGAAACTAATGACTTTCTGCAGGTGCTAATGGAACCAACTTAGTATCTCGTAAATTACCCCACTAATAATTCCCAGAATGGTACGAAACTTCTACAGTAGATAGCAAGTATATAGTCGTTTTAATTGGGAACGAGAGGGAGAGAGGCTGGAAGTTTCCAGCTGGCTTGTCATTGTTGGTAATTGACTTCACCTTTTTAATACAAGACACTTTTAAAAAGATATCATGAGAACAACAAAAACAACGCGAGGAGATTGCGGAGTTATCTGGTTCACACTAGGCTAGGGGAGACCGGGTATGGTTGTAACACATTTTTCTTCAGCACCTAAAACTACCATTTCTTTTAAAGCTACAGTTCTGGAACTTTTTGGCAAAGTAACCACATTTGTCTACTACAAGTGGCAACCATTTAAATCTCTTCAACTATATTACAGAATTTGTGAGATTATGACAAATACAGTGTGTACCTTTGTTACAACCTACCCCACTACTGGGGTAGATTGTAACACCTATTGGGGTAGATTGTAACAGGTACAAAAAAATGCAGAAAAACAATGGAATTCCATTTGATATACTGATTTATTGCATAAACAGGGTACACAAGGTGTGAAAATAGATTCACCAACATATTGTATACCATACAATCCGTTCTTCACATAGAGAATGAAGATCATATTAACGTTTTAAACTAAATATAAAAACCACAGCGTTTATACTTTTGTGTGTGTATGTATTTGTGTCTCTCATGGAAAGAGAGAGAGGGCTGAACAGTCACACACACAAAGATGAAATTAAACAGACATTAAATGGGTCTACTAACCCCATTCCACAGGTTGTAACATATTCAAAAATTGTGTTACAACCTACCCCACCACTGTCATCCATTGTTTAGCTAGCTGTATTAGCATGGTGCTTTGACATTAGCAAGAGAGAGCTACACCATTCTTTACTAGAGAAACTATAGTTTGACCTGATGTAACTCATACAACTGTATCTACAATGGTAAAAGCACTAGAAAAAAAAAAAGAAAAAAAAAAAAAGTTACTTTCTTACCTCAGATGTTGAATTTTTCTCCTTACTCCGGGATAAATGGCACTAACAACTTGAAAATGTCCATGTGTGATCGTTAAGGAAGTCTGAGCAGTCAGAAACTGTCACATGGCTCATATCTTATCCCTGATTGGTGGAATTGGTGATGTTACAACTCTCCCCATGTTACAACCATACCCGGTCTCCCCTACTGACCATTTATAAAATGTGAGGGCACTTTGACATAGGCTGCAGGCACTGTGATTTGGACTGTGATCGAATAATCCGTTTCCTTTAAACTAAGCATTTACATGAATAGGCTATGCCAATTGAAGCACTTTCCACTCAGATAGCTAGGTGGCTATCGGTTCATAATTCACTTTTAATTGCAAACAGAAAATATCAAGCTAGCATCATTACATACTTCTATTTCCATAGGAATGAAGATTGTTTATACCAACTTAATATACTTATCATTGTTAATATTGTGCTATAGGCGGCACAAACAATGTTAGAGTGTGGATATAGACTATATTTGAATGGAGCTGGCAAAATATAAATACCGTGTAGACAATGCTCTTAAAGTGACAGTGCACCATCAGCATCAAATCGCAAAATTACTTTATCATCATTACCATCTGAATTATATATATAATTATATATTTTTTTGGGGGGGGGGGGGTCCCGCATTGGAAGTGAAGTGTCCCTCATTTGGGGTTGAGGAAGTTGGCAACCCTAGGCATGGGGTCGCTTGTGAACAGACCCACGCACCACTGATAGACACATCGCTTTTTTCCTCTCTGCCCACACACACACCCCTCATCATACTCTGATTGTCATTGATGATAATTATGTTTTTTCATCAGCCAACTGTAGTCTGCTTGAGTTTTTTTTTTTTTTTTAACACTGGGTTATTATCTTGGCTGCTTGGCCCATTGCAGGTTTCAGCAAGATGGTTGGTGATCCTGCTACTTTAGGGTGGATTGGTCTGGTCATTGCAGTGTTTTTGAAAGAGTGTTGCTTGTCATGACCAGCAAAGAGCAGTTAGACAACAGCATTACTCATTAGTTTCTCAGTCACCATGAAGCAACATTTCTCACAAGAACTGTTGAAATGTTGAACTGTTGATGGTGATACTGCAGATCACCATCAAGAATCTGTTTTCTGGAGATAAGAGTTGTGCTGTGTCATTCATTTGCATTGGTCAATAATATTATACTATGCCACTTGTAGCCTATCTGATAGCCTCCGTTTGGATGTGCCATTTATAAGCCCATAAGATCATAAAGATCTCTTCATGTAATGAATACTCAGACTTCAAATGTGTAATGTGAAGCAGTAATAATACAGTTTTTAACAATTTCTAGAACACATTCTCTCTGAACCAAATTCTCAGTTGCCTGAACACATTTCTTGAATCGATCACCCTTTTGGCAAAACCTTAAACAGTTTTCATATAATTATAAAACACATGTTTAAAAACACAAATTGCCAATCTCATAGACTCTTTTTGCACAACTCTAAACACATTCTCATGCAGTAAAACACATTTTGCATTGTGATGCATAATGGTAACCACAAGTGGCAAAAGGTAAACACAAAGAAAGCACAAATGCCATACATTAAACATGACTCAAAATTGATCACACTTGTGACAGGTTGCTGAACAGTCTCAGCATGGTGGATAGCGATCACTGCATTTTCAAATTTAAGTCTGTCTGCAGGTCCATCCTTCACCTCATTTAGAGACATTACCACAGTCTCCACACTCTACAGCTTGGAGATGTCCATCTCAAGGTCCTCCTTTCTCCTCCTGTCTGCCATCTCCTTCTTGAGGCGCTTAGCCTCCTTCCTTTGCTTCATCTTGCTGGTGTCAACCCTCTCATTCTTGTGCTTCTTCTTTCAGACCGGTAGACAACAGCTGAAAAGTTTGCAGAGCTTCATTTTTCTTACCTGTTCGCTTTGAAGTGATTCTGTCAAGAGGAATGATCTCAGATCCCCAGCACTGTATTCTCCAACTTTAGGAGATACAGGGCCTATAAAAAGTATTCCCCCCCTTTGGATATTTTCGCTATTATTGCTATAATAAATGGAATCTTTATCAATTATTTTGCATTAAATATTTTTCATTTATTAACATTACTTTGTAGAAATCTGCTTTCACTTTGACATTAAAGAGGGGATTTTTGTAAATTATTGTCAAAAAGGGCAAATTAAATTGATCAAGATTCCATTTATAAAAGCAGAAAAGTGGAAATATCCAAGCACTGTATTATTATAGGAGAGGACTGGGGCTGTTTTATTTGCAAAACATGGCTTTACAAAGTATTACATGTATGGATGCCAATAATTGTGGAAAATATTTATGGTGAGGTAGATGAGGTAGTTTCCATGTAGATTTGGGCTTTTTCTCATCGTTTCCATTGTGAGCCTAAGATAAACTACTAGAAGATTGTTTTTTTTTTTTTAGTGAAAATAATTGTGGTGGAGAGCACTGTATATGATAGCTTGGTACAGTCTCTTAACTCAAATGTAATATCAGATAAGACAAGAACAACAGGATGCCTTAAATGAAAGTAATTTATTCTTAGTTAATACAAATGTTATGTTATGTAGGCTATCTATCCATTTAATTATTTATTGTTTGTTATTGATATTACATGTCGGTTTGTCCTTTACAACATTAGGAAGATCAGACCTTATCTGACACAAGATCTACACAACTTCTTGTACAGGCCATGGTTATCTCTAAACTAGACTATTGTAATTCACTGTTAACTGGCCTGCCTGCTTGATCATTACAACTGATTCAGAATTCTGCAGCACGCCTGATGTTCAATCAGCCAAAGAGAACACATGTCCTCTTAGGAGTTATGGTTTGTATATTATATTGTAGTATATTATAGTATTTCTTTATTTCCATCGTTTATTTTCATTAGGCTATTGATTGCATTGACATTATTGTTTATTATTGCTATTCTCCTTAATGTAGTTTTACCAACTTTTTTAAAGCTGTTGACTGTTAATTTAACTATTGTTTTATTCAGGGGTTAAAGTGGGGCACTTGCTGTTACCCGATTTGCACTGGTTTCCTTTGACAGACTGTATGACATTAACATTACCAACGTGTTAGAATTAAAATAGCAGAGAGCAGATCCTGTGTGGACTCTTGTTGGAAATAAGGTCTGATCTTCCTAATGTTGTAAAGGACAAACCGACATGATTTTGCAATTGAGGCTACATACTCAGAAAAGTTAAGTCTGTCATCAATTATGACGCCCAAGTCACGTGCTGATCTAGTTGGGGTCAGTGAAGATGAGTCAAGCTGGATGTTAATCTGTTGCGGTATAGCTGTTTTAGCTGAAACACCAAAAGCTCTGTTTTTGAAAGATTAAGGTGAAGGTGCCGATCTTTCATCCAGACTGAAATATCCTTAAGGCATAATGACTGAGCAGAGGACTTAGCTACTCTCAATGCTTCAGTCACAGACAGAAGAGCAGTTTCAGTAGAATGACCACTCTTGAAACCAGACTGCATAGAGTGGCACTCTTAGTCTTGCTCTGATAGTATGCATTTTTTGCAAGTGTAACAGTGGATGAAAAAGATGATAGCAAAGACTGGTAGTTACTAAGATCATTTGCATCTACGGATTTGCGCCATTTCTTCTCAGCAGCTCTAAGTTCCTTTCATACTGAGCGTGTATTGTTTGTCAGCCATGGGTGATGGGAATTAGAACGAGTAGGTCTTGTGGAAAGAGGACATGGATGCATTCCATGTATTCAGACAGGATGATAGTGTATTGTAAAGAGTCTCTGTAGCCTCAAGTGACAAGAATGAGCTCGGAGAAGGTAAAGCTGTCATTAATGTTGTAAAATGGTCGCTTGAGAGGCTTCTGAGGTTACGCCGGAACAAAACTGTAAGAGGAAGAGCTGCTTGGTTATCCAGGAGATGCACAGAAAATCTAATAAAGTAATGATCCAATACATGTAATGGATTAACCATAACATTGTCTGTAGTACAGTTACATAGCAGAATTATATCAAGATCCTTACCAGCCTTGTGAGTAGGAGGACTGTGGACGTGTGTGATATTAAATGAGGCAAGTACTGTAGGGACACAAAGTCAACTGAAGATAAGTTATCCAAATGAATATTAAAATCGCAAAGGATTAATAATGAACATGTATCCATTGGAACAGCAGACAGTATAATGTCCAACTAATTTACAAAGCTGCCAAGTTGTCCAGTATGGTTATATGGTGATGATTCTTGGCAGACACTTGTCCAAAGTGGTGTACAATAATAAGAAGGTTATGGACCCTATGGATGCAAAATGTGTCCAAAATCAAACCCATTTTTCTCTGTTGAATTGTTCATGTAGTTCACATCACACATGACTAGAACTTGTTGCTGTGATAAATGGCTCGCGTCACAATAAATGGCTTACATCAAATTTAATCAAATTTACAGTCTGCCCACAGCTCTGCGTCCTTCTCCACACCTACTGTATCTTTGCCAGTGGGAAGGGCTCTGTACACTAACATAGTGGCAAACCAGTTTCCTGGTGACATGGCTGCAGACTTTTCATTCATCACATGACGAACTGTATATCAAAACAAGATGTACAGCATAGCGGTACAAAATATGAAAGCCGCTCAATCCTGCACACTCACCAAAAAATTAATCACGCTTGTCAATTTGTCTCAATCTTCTACTCCATGCCCTAATCTTGCAACTTTTGTGAATGTAATTGAGTGTGTGCGTGTGAGTGCGTGCGTGCGTGTGTGTGTGTGTGCATGTGCCTGTGCATTTGTTCGTGTCTGATGTGTGTGCGTGTGAGTGCATTTATGTGTGTGATTGTGCATGCTTGCGTGCCTGTGTGTGTGTGCGTGCGTGCATGCATGCTGGTCCTGATGGTATCCCCAGACGCAAACTCAGGGCCTGTGCAGTGCAGCTGACTGAGGTTTTAATCTGTCACTAGCCCAGGCAGCTGTTCCCGCGTGCTTTAAAACCACCTCCATCGTGCCGGTGCCAAAACACTCCACTGCAACAAGCCTTAATTACTTCCGTCTAGTTGCACTCACCCTCATCATCATGAAGTGCTTTGAGAGGCTGGTCCTGGCCCACCTCAAGATCTGCTTACCACCCTCACTGGACCCCTTCCAATCCGCCTACCATCAGAACAGGAGCACAGAGGATGCCATCTCTACGGCACTTCACTCTGCCCTGTCCCACCTTGACCTACGTGAGAATGTTGTTCATTGACTTTAGTTCAGCATTCAACACCATCATCCCCTCCAAACTGGTCACCAAACTCAGTGAACTGGGCATCAATACCTCTCTCTGTAACTGGATTCTGGACTTTATACCCAACAGACCTCAGTCTGTTAGGTTAGATAATCGCACATCCTCAACCATCACCCTGAACACTGGCGTACCAAAGGGATGTGTGCTGAGCCCTCTCCTTTACTCCCTCTTCACCCACGACTGCACACCTGTACATGGCTCTAACACCATTGTCAAGTTTGCAGACCACACTACGGTGATTGGTCTCATCAGCAACAACGATGAGACGGCCTACAGGGAGGAGGTCCAGCACCTAACATCGCGGTGCACTGATAACAACCTGGCTCTCAACACCAAGAAGACCAAAGAGCTTATTGTGGACTTCAGGAAGTCTAAAGCTAGCACACACACACCCATTCTTATCAATGGGACTGAGGTGGAGCGTGTCACCAGCTTCAAGTTTCTGGGTGTCCACATCTCTGAGGACTTCTCTTGGACCCTCAACACCTCTACCCTGATCAGAAAGGCTCACCAGCGTCTCTTCTTTCTGAGGAGACTAAAGAAGCTCCATCCTCAGATCCTGGTGAACTTCTACCGCTGCACCATCAAGAGCATCCTCACCAACTGTGTCACAGTCTGGTATGGCAACTGCTCTGCCCATGACCGGAAAGCACTGCAGAGGGTCATCCAGGGCAAGCATTGCTTGCATAAAGCACGCAGCATCATCAAAGACTGTTCTCACCCCAACCACAGACTGTTCACCCCACTCCCCTTTGGGAGGCGTTACAGGTCTCTCCGCACCCGAACTAGCCGGTTTAGAGGAAGCTTCTTTCCTGTGGCTGTCTACCTACTGAACTCTAGCTCTGCATCCCGGTGACATCCAACGAACTAGCCCCCATCAAACTATATTTCTTATTCTGTCTATGCACCACCTGTCTATACTTTGTATATCACATTGCACTTTTCTGCTTTTTGCACTTCTGGTTAGACACAAACTGCATTTCGTTGTCTCTGTACTTGTACTCTGCACAATGACGATAAAGTTGAATCTAATGCATGCGTGCATGCGTTTATGTGCGTGTGCGTGCTTGCATGTGTGTCTTTATGTATGTATGTGCTTGTGTCTGAGTGTGTACGTGCCTGTGTGGTGAATGTGTGCATGCCTGCATATGTGTGCATGTGTCTTTATGTGTGTGCGTGTGCGTTTGTGTGTGTGTGTGTGTGTGTGTGCGTGCGTTTATGTGTGTGTGTGCGTGCGTGTGTAAGTGTGTGTGTTTATGAGTGTTTGTGTGTGGGTGCATGAGTGTGTGTGTGCAATCATGTCAATCATCATTGCTTTCGTTTATGAACACCCCATACTGTTTAGGAGCAATTCACAACACATTTAAAATCAATTTGAAATACTCTTCCATTTTTATTCCAAATGGCCTGCAGGTAGTTTACCTTATGAGACCAAGGTCGTCATCGCTGGGAACCATGAGCTGACCTTTGATAAGGACTTTATGATGAAGATGACCATGCAGAATGATGTACGCTTAACAAAGTTGAAGCTTGAGGACTGTGAAAATGTTGAGTCCCTGCTCACAAACTGTATTTACCTCCAAGACTCAGAAATCACTGTCAAGGGATTCAGGATATATGGTACACCTTGGTGAGTAGCTCAAAGCCATGGGCTTTGCCAGAAGGTAAAAGCACACAAGTAATCATATTTCAACTTTAGCTGAACCAGTTAACGTATAGCAACACATGTGCAATGCTTTTTAAACAGGACCGTTCTGCAGTTGTGCAACTGGTTTTTATACATGTACATGCCCATCTGTAGGCTTGTTCAAAAGTTGTTGAGGCAGCCATGACCTACTGGTTAGGGCCTCGGGCTCGTAACCGAAGGGCTGCCGGTTCGATCCCTGACCAGTAGGAAAAATGTGGGCAGGGGAAGTGGTTGAGCACCGCTCTCCCATGCCCACATCCACGGCTGAAGTGCCCTTGAGCAAGGCACCTAACCCCTCACTGCTCCCCGAGTATCGCTGTAGCAGGCAGCTCACTGCTCCGGTTTAGTGTGTGCTTCACCTCACTGTATGCTGTGTGTGTTTCACTAATTCACGGATTGGAATAAATGCAGAGACCAGATTTCCCTCAGGGGATTAAAAGAGTATACTTACTTATACAACAGTCTGCGGAGTAGCTGTAGTAATTACACTATATAGCTATACCTCTCCTCCATTGTTTTTCTCGTAGGACCCCCTGGTTTTGCAACTGGGGCTTTAACTTACCTCGTGGTCAGGCTCTGCTGGACAAGTGGAACCAGATCCCCAAAGACATCGACATCCTCATGACACATGGCCCACCCCTGGGTAATTTTCTCAATATTGCTTAATACTACCCTCCTAAAGAAACCTGACCTTGATCCTTTCATTCTAAAAAACTTTCATCTTATGTCTAAATTGCCTTTTTATCTCCAAAATTCTGGAAAAGGTGGTCTTGATGCACGCCTAAATACCTACAAGGCTTTAGATGGACTGGCACCTGATTATATTGTAACGTCTCACCACATGCCAGAGTTCAGTTAACTTGTTTATTAGCAAAACACAATGAACAGGCATTAACACACAGTGACCCGTGTCTGGTGTTCCGCCCCCCTCTCGCCAGGCTGCCAACCATCAGCGTGCCCGGAGCTATACATAACGCGGGCACTCTATGATTGACAGCCAGTCTAGACCACTCAGATCCTCCAACCTTTTAGCTGTCCCAGAATGGAGACTATCAACTAGTAGTGACTGATCTGTTGCAGTCAGAGCACCCAAGCTCTGGAACAGCCTCCCTTCCAAAGCTTGGCTCCATCAGTGGCTAGATTTAAGGCTAGATTTCTAAATCAAGCCTTAAGACACATTTGTATAAAAATTGCCATCCTTCTTTTTTTTGTCCGACTGTCTTAAAGGATTTTCCATGCTTTTTATGTTATGTCAATTTTAAACCAAAATTATATGTTGAATACAGTGCTAATTTCTATGACCTGATTATGTCCTTAGGCTTTGGGGACTCTATCCACATAGCTAAGGAGAGGGTAGGCTGCGTGGACCTTCTCAACACAGTCCAGAAGAGAGTTCGTCCCAAGCTGCATGCTTTCGGCCACATCCATGAGGGTGAGCAGCAATAGAGTGCTGGTGCCCCTCAGCCTGAAGATAGCACTGATTAGATTAGATTAGATTAGATTAAATTAGATTAGATTAAACTTTATTGTCATTGTGCAGAGTACAAGTACAGATATTGGAAAGTTACCCTATTTTCGCCCTTTTACACGTGTCACTTGATATTAATTTCTATACAAACCAAGACAGCGCACTCCTAAAGAAATGCAAGCACCCACCGAATAAGGGTATTTAAATTATCTCTGTACCAAAAATGACATTGTACAGTGACTCAATTGTTATATCTGTCTTTATCTCCTTCTCTTTTACTCTTCACCCCAGCATATGGTATCATGACGGATGGCTACACAACGTTTATCAACTCCTCTATCTGCACACTCATGTATAAGCCCACCAACCCCCCTGTTGTGTTTGACCTTCCCAGCCCACAAAACACCTGAGACGCCACCGCCCGGTCTTTGCCCAAACTCATCCGAAAATAATTCACACAGAACCTTGTTCTGGCAGTTGACCAGTAAAACTCAAAATGGAAACCATCGTTAAGTTTGCTGATGATACAGTAGTCCTGGCCTGGGCCTCATCTCTAACAACAATGAGACTGCCTTTTTGGAGGAGGTGAAGAAGCTGACTGCCTGGTGTCAGGCAAACTGTCTCCAGCTGAATGTCAACAAAACCAAAGAGGACCACAGAATGAGGCAACAACAGCAGTTTTTTTCTTTGTCACCATGAAGTAACATTTTTCACAAGAACTGTTGAAATGTCAATGAGTAGCTACTACTTTGCAGATCACCATCAAGAATCTGTTTTCTGGAGATAAAAGCGCCGCGTTGTGCCAACATGAGTGTGTTGTGAGTCCTCCTGATTGTGGCCCAGATGGCACCTGCACAAACACACCTGGCAGCTACACCTGCACCTGTCCAAAAGGATTCAGAAACCATAGCAACGACACCAGAGGCCCTTGTGAAGGTGTGGGTGTGATTCAGGCCTATTTTTCACTATTCTAATACCTACAGCTGTTCCTTATTCCTCTTTCCCCCCATGTATTAGAAAGAGTTATGTAAAACACACAGCTTTGTTTAAACTACTGCACCTCTATACATGGACACTGCTATACACTGTAAAGACTGCTTCACTGCTTTACTGTTCTATAAGGACTTTTTTAGTTTTCTGTGTGTGATGTTAAAGGAATTATCCGGAGTAAAATGCACTTTAGATCAATTTACGGATGATTGGGAGTACATACGTTGAGTTGACATCAAAATCATGTCATTCGGATGTGTTTTGAGAAAGTTCGATTTTACCGTTTTTAGTCAAAACTCGTTAGCCTGGAAGTGACCAGGGTAAGTCATTTCGCCGCTACAAAACGCTATTTTTATACCTCTTCTACAGTTCCAAACAACATTACACTTACGTAGTGAGTAGAGGGTCCCTAAAGCCAAACCGAAGTATCCCGAGGTCTTTATGTGGTCGGATAGAGAGTCCAGAATGAATTTCATCAAGCCAGTACCTTTCCGGAAATGTTGCTGCTGCAGCTGGCGTCTTTAGGGGAAAGTCAGTAGGAGTCGATTGCCGAGTGTGGAGTAACACGCTCTGGAAATTCACAATTTCGTTGCCGTTTTTAAAAAATAAAAAAAAACATGCCATCTAAAGTCAATTCAATTTTTACATTTTTCATCAACTCAAAATTATATCAAAATGTTTGCTTGACAAATATGGGCAATCCAAAATCCCTTATGCTACATTTATTTGTGGCATATTAAGCTGTGATGGACATTCCTTTTTACGGACTTTAAAATTACAAAAGAATTAATTGCTGTTGTGTCCTGTCCATGGACATGATGGTTTCCTAAAAATTCTCATTAAGACGTGTTCTTTTAAAGAATACACAGAGTGTTTATTTATAATAAAAATACATTCTCAGTAACAACCTTACACTGTTGGTATTACACTTTGATACAAAACATCTGTTGTGTCATATACAATATTTACATAGCCTGTAATGAAAAATAAATGGACTTTTAATGAATAAGCATCAGTCTAGCCAGGTTATGTAACATGATGACATAAATATACATACATATGTAAATAGAATATATAAAAAGATTTAATGAAGAGTTAAATAATTCAATAATTAGTTGTTAAACGACAATAGTATAACGTGCAATCATGGCTCCAATCTTTCATTCACTAAAGCATACCAAAGTCATCAGTTGGTAGAAAATGTATGCTGTCAGAGATTGACTTTCTCCATCAAAATTGCCAAATAGATCCCTGAATAAACCCTGAATAAGATGACATATGATAAATGACATGGAGAATTTCAACTTTTTAGCACCCTTGTCACTGTCATCAAGATAACATAACAGACATTAGTATTGACAAATTTGTCATTTTGAAGTAGACGACAAAATCCTTTTCATGCCAGTCTATCATTATTAGATCATTCAGATGTAGTCACCTTCAAATTTATATCAGTATAAAAGTCTCTACAATGTGTAATTACTCCCATAGTATCACAAATATTTGTGCAATAGAAACTGATACATGTCTATATACATTTTAGGAAAGCAAGTATATACAAAGATGTGTTACACTTAAATATTCATAAATTGCCTTCATAATTAATGCTGCTTACAACAATCATATATAGTATAAAAATAGAATTGCAATATAGCCTTTTAGTGCTTTCCATAAATGTGCATGTGATTTGCCTACTCTTCATCTTCCTCTTCCTCTTCTTCCTTGTCAGTAGTGTATACAATCATTAGCGTCTGGCGTACACCTTATCTGTTCCTAATGAAATAAAGGCAACACAGAAGAAAAGGGACTATTACAAACTGGAATCAGCCTTTCTAAGCATAATAGACTTGAATGACTGTAGATGCACAATATTGTATCTATTAAGCACAATATTAAGTATCGATTAAGCACAATATTGTATCTATTTGTGATTCTGTATCATCCAGGTTTCAACATGAGTTGGTTCAGTTAAACTCCCTCTTGTGTTGACAGAGTATAATAGTACTGAGGACTTCGTAATGCTGCTGTACACACAAATTTGCCTGAGTTAAACAACATGCTCACCACAGTGGTAGTCTGGATTCACGTTCTCATAAATGGGGTACAAAGGGTTCTCCTGTTCGTTCCTCAGCTTACGAGCCCGAAGCACATCCCGCAAACACTGGTGGAGGTATGCATACTGACACTAAAAGGCAGAAACACCACATGTAAATACAAATGCACAAATTTGAAATTCCAAAATATACATCCCCAAATCAAATCAAAAGTTGGGACGTTGTGTAAGTCTCGTAAACCCATATTTAGCAGCAAAAAAGGACATAGACAACATATAAAATGCTGAAAATTCACATTTTGACTATTTCATGGAAAATACAGTATGTTCATTCTGAATGTGATGCCAGCAACATGTTTCAAAGAAAGTTGGGACAGAGAATGTTTACCACTGTGCTGCTTCAACTCTTCATTTAACAAAATTACGAGAATATTATCACATTCTGTTTTTATTCACATTTTACACAACTTAAGTTTACATAACTTTTTCTGATTTGGGGTTGTAGTTCAGCCATGTTAGTTTGCTATACATCCCAGGTACTGCACTGTGTTGTGCTGTACTGCGCTGTGCTGCACACAAGCATGACCTCACCTCTGTCTGCACCATGTGAGAGCGGTGTACCCTCAGGTCAAACACCGCTCCATAGAGGTCCACAGAGTCTTTGGAGTCCAGCTGCTGCAGAAGCCTGTCCAGAGCAATGAAGGTTCCAGTGCGGCCCACCCCAGCACTGCAATGAGGCGGCAACATCAAAACCAAGTAATTATCTCAAGCAATTATCACTGTGTACAGGGAGACGATTGTTCTCAGACACAGTATGCTCCAGTGCTCTGAACCCACCTGCAGTGGACCACTGTGGCTCCGGAGCCTGGGGTCCTGTTGATGTAATCTCGGACCGTTCTCACAAACTGAATGAGGGACTGTGTGGTTTCCGGGACACCGTGGTCTGGCCAAACGGTGTAATGAAACTGTCGGACCACCCTGGTGAAGTTCAGCTGATCCTCCTAGTCAGAGACAGTCACCTTTTAGTATTACGTAACAGGATTAATTAAATGGTGATACAGTGTTTATCAATTTATGAGATTATGAGAGTTTATATCAATGTATATCAATGACAGATTATTAATTTCAGTGACACAATGCATGAGATGATCTTGCAGGAAATAATTATGAAGTATGTGGCATGAAGTACAGTTGTAAGTCATGGGACATTCAGGGTTCCCACTCTAAGTCAAATGTAAAATTCCATGACTTTTCCCTAACTTTCCCTGACAAAAAAATGAATTTCCGTGACTTACTATACTATTTACTAACGTATAGCGTTCAAGAAAAGCAAGTAAAACAGTAAAGAAAATTACCAGTTCTGCATGGAAATATTTGTATTAATGTATTTTGGCAAGTACATTTTAAACTGCTACAACAAAATTGCCTGATATTCTATGATTTTGCCCCAAAAATGATGAAATTCCCTGACTTTCCATGTCTGGAATAGACTTTCCAAAATTCCATGATATTCCAGAAATTCCATGACCCGTGGGAACCCTGGACATTACTTACGCTGCATATCTTAAACTCTCGGATTGTCCATTCAGGAAGTACTGATTCTGACAGCATCTGAATGATAAGATCTCCATAATAGAGAGCATCCTGGTCAAAGGGCCAGTAATGGTCACACTTTACCTGTCAAGAACAGAACATTTATGTCAGAATGGTGCCATGAAAAATGAAATGAATAGATAAAGTGAAAAAGATCATCTTGAAGCGGAATCTCTCCTCACCCTTCCTTTCTCAACACATTGTGTCACCATGACAACATTGTGCACATTATGTTCCCACACCATCTTCCAGAAGTCATCCTTGGTGCCAGGCAATGGTCCCTGGGTGGCAATATACTCACGTCTGAAGTTATTGCCCTAAAACAAAAACCATGACATGACAGACGGATGAGTCCCAGCACACCTTATACATACACAGACAAACCCACTAAAATGTCAATTTCATCTTACAGGAATGTAGCTGGCATTGATGTAATCAGAACAGGGGTCATCATCCACATAGGAGAGCTTCACCCTTGTTGAGTCATCTGTTTAAGATAAGAGATTTAAGATAGTAAAGTTAACATGACATGCAACCTCTGATATACCCCTAACAATATAAAAAGTAAAAAAAAACAGAATGCCCTGGTAATTCATTTCACATTTGATCTTAATTTTGATTTCATAGTGTACCTAAACATTAGCTCTCTCTTCCCCATCACCATGTACAATAAGAGTGCGTATGGACTTACAGGGCAGAATGTTATTGTATCTGTTTTTCCCTCTGTTTTCAGGCAGTAATGCTGTGTCCATTGGCTGGTTACGGCCAACGTCTTTCAGATCCTGAATAAGAGAAAGCATGAGAGATGAGTTTTCATCTGGATGTATTAAACGTGCCATTGGTTCCCAGCATCATTAGCATAACGTGATGTCGAGGACATGGATGTGTACTTTAGCAAAATGTTTGAGTTTTAAGTGGGCTCCTACCTCAAATTCTTCGGAGAGCAGGTAATTGGAGTCCGCTTGTAACTTGACAAGATGGGACTCAAAGTGCAAGATTTTGATTGGGCTGTGGAAGGGAGGAACAGTGATATCACGTTATGAAGTGACAATGGTAGGCTATTGATTATATGGAAATGATCAAATTGAAATAATATAAATCAAATAGAATCAGATGGACAAAATGAATGGAATTAATTCTTTATTTATCTATCTTGGAAAAGTCCATTGCCCTGCCTAGACAGAGAGATTAAAGGCTCAGGAAACCATTGCCAGTGTTTTAAATTAATTAACTAATTAGAGCTCATCTCATGAGTATAATACCATTTTATTCCATTTGACCATTTTGAGATTCTAGATTTTTTGATTTCCATTAGCTATAAACCGGAATCAACAAGATTAGCATACCGGTAAAGCTAAAAAAAGGCTTGAAGTATTTCACTTTATGTGTATTGAATCTAAATGATATGAAAGTTTCAGTTAATTCCCAATTACGTTCATATTACTTTCATAATATATTTCCAAGACCCTTGTGATGGTACATCGACTTACAATAGGTTGAATGACACGTATGGCACAAAAAGAACTACAAAATTAGGCTGCTTTACAGCATACCTCACTTCCGCCCCCCACACTCATTTCCTATGTTTCGTACCATTCAGGGCATTATTAGTGGGGTAATTTACGAGATAAAAGTAGGTTCCATTACGACTGCAGAAAGTCATTAGTTTCTGACAGCGCTACTCGACCAGGGTTCGACCAAGGGAAAACACGTTCTGGGAGGGTGTTTGGCTCGGGGTCATGGTGCAAAGGACCCTAGGGTGAAATTACTCTGAACCATCGCTTTAAGGGTACCCCACTGGTGTAACTATATCAGATTTTACGACAGTAGTAGAAGACGATACTGTTTCCCAAAAAGGGGGACCCCGAGAGGAAAACTTACATGGTGTTGCTTTAATGTATAATTAATTAATTAGGTAATTAATACATTACCTTGAAATGCGTCGATTCCTGAGAAGGAACAGAGAAGGGAATAAATTATTTAATGCATTACATGTCTTACACCCACATTTTGGCTGCAGGCAAAAACAGCCCTGTGCCCACACTGACTAAACCATCCAACCATCCACATTGAACACCAATAACTTCCCATAATCTGGGACTAGCCCTCTAGGGAGATTAGAGTCCATGATCTTACCCTCGGTTGGCTACGTGTGTTCCTGAGGCTGGGCGCTCTCTCCTCATGCTCATCCTCACCACTGGCTCCTGTACACTCCTGTCCCAACACACAGAGTCGCCATTCAGTACACATAACAAGCACTTACACAGAACATTGTTTACAGTGAAAAGTTAATTTCCTACAAACCATAGGTGTTTTTGTGTCAATTTTCCCCATGTAAAGAATTTGCGTCTCGGCTGGTCGTTACTGAAATGCTTTCTGAGAGTAGCGGTGG
Source organism: Alosa sapidissima (assembly GCF_018492685.1). Classification (NCBI taxonomy): domain Eukaryota; kingdom Metazoa; phylum Chordata; class Actinopteri; order Clupeiformes; family Clupeidae; genus Alosa; species Alosa sapidissima. Next base: position 10,746,936 of record NC_055967.1, on the reverse strand, counting down.
AAGTAGGCATGAGGCTGAGCATATAACAAAGCAAGTCCTGGTAACAGGCTAACACACCTGCTAATATGGAGGCATGATTAAATAAGGGAAGGGCCTTTATACAGTTCTGTTCCCACCCCTTGTTCTGCCAGCCACTCAAGGAGTGCCTAGTGGGAATGTGGTTGCTCCTGTTTGCCTCCAGACATTTGGCCCTAACTTTAGATGTAACCACCCTGTGCCCTATTGTGGCTGCATATTACATACCAGCCTGTACAGTTCTACTGTTTTACTCATGGCATGCCAAGACCTCACCTCACCCACCCTACCTAGTACATGTAATTGGGCAAACCCTAGATCCCTTTCACCTGCATAAAGCACAAGATGGGCTGGGCAAATGAAATGATCGATGTTGCTGTGAGGAAATGTTTCTGCACACGGTATTAGTGATTTACTGAGAAAATGACTAGCACATTTGCTCATGTCTGTACATGTCTGGCTCATTCTTCTGTTTCTTCTGAGTCTAAAAGTAAAATACTAAAAAGTCAAGAGTATGAACTGATTTTCTCCCACCCCAGAGCAGATTACCAGTACAGGGCACTCACACTTTGCGGGCCTTCTGCCTGCATATGAGCAGAGCTGCCACACCGATCATGGTGGCAATGAGGAACAACCCAGCGCTCACACCCTCAATGACTCCACTGAGAGGCTCTGTGGGCAGAGAGAGTCAGGAATGTTAACTATTGAACAAGTACACAATCATAATATCATGTTAGATATATTAACATACATACAGTAACTCATACCTAATGCTCCATGCTCAGTATCAATAACGACTGAAAACAGATAGACTAGAGAGTTCTTATAGTTTACCTGCTTCTGTTACAACTGGCAGTGAGAGATAGGTGTCTGTGTAGAGTGGAGGGGAAGACTCATCGAAGAGCTGAGTGAAAGCTCGCACGCTGAGTCTGAGAAGCACAAAGAAACAAACAAGTGGGCTCAGATAACTTAATTTATATTTACATTTACATTCATTTAGCAGACACCTTTATCCAATGTGACTTACACAATGAGGAATAACATTCAAGCCACATTACAAAGGAGAACTTAGGTAACAATAAATACTAATACTAAGTAACAATAAATACTACTCCTACAATTACAATAAAAACTCACCAGAGGATGAGAGTGTAGAAATGTAAGTATTAGTTAGTGTTTAGTATTAGTTAGTGTTTAGTATTAGTTAGTTAGTAAGTGTAGTTAAAGGAGATAGTGGTAGAAGGAGAAGGAAATATTGGAAGTACGTTAGGTGTATTGGGTTGTTAAATGTGTTAGGAACGGAGGTACTCTCAGAGGAGAACTGGGTCTTCAAAAGCTTCTTGAAGATAGAGAGGGACATCCCTGCCTTGGAAGAACTTAATAGGACGTTCCACCAATGGGGAACAACAAATGAAAATGGTTGATTGAGAACCAGATGTGCCACCAAGCTCTGGACCATCTGTAGCTGTTTCAAAGCGCAAGCTGGGAAGCCGGTTAGGAGAGTGTTACAGAAGTTGAGAAGAGACCATGGTCTGTACTAGAGGTCTGCACTCCCGCGGTAGACCCGCGGGACCCGCGGTTCCCGACGCAAAAGAGTGCGGCGCGGGACAACTTTTGAAAGCTCTTTGCGGGAGTGGGCGGGATGAGAGAGGTGCGTTCGTGAGTGCGGGACAAACCGATGATTCACTGCACTCCCACAAATTAAATATGTGCGTAAAATTAAATATGGAAATGATTAAAGTAGTGTTCATAACTATAGTTCAGCTTGATGTTCTGTTAGGCAGCATTAAAAAACGGGGTTTAAGCATAACTGATGGATAGCAGGCCTATAGCCTATATTGTCGTTTACGTGGGTTCAATTTGTTCCTGCTGCTCATTGATCAACTCGAAATCGAAAGAATGACAGAGGAAGAGGGCACCAGACTAGGCCTACTTCAGTTGTTAGCCTACATTCAGAACCAAGAAACTGACATCTGGAGTCTTTCTCAGGTGTGTGTGCTCCTTTCGTGAGACAGAAAGAAAAACTGAATAGGCTATCCCTCCTGCATGCGGGCTTTAGCGGGCGGGAGCGGGACATCATGTAACAGATGCGGGCGGGAGCGAGACTAAAAATGACACATTAATGCAGGAGCAGGACAGAATATTGCGGGAGCGGGACTAAAAATGACACATTAATGCAGGAGCGGGACAGAATATTGCGGGAGCGGGCGGGCACGGGACTGAAAAATCAGTCCCGCGCAGACCTTTACTCTGTACCGTGAGCGAGATTTTTCTTACATTACTTTAAAAACGCTAAAAAAGCAAAAATACTTCAGTGATCCATGTCACATCCCTGATAGACATTTGAGTCTTTTAAATACCCATGCACCACTATTTAGCATTCAGTGACGCCCCACTGCACCCCCTTATCAGTTGTTTAGTTGTATCAGTATCAACTGTTTTATTTGTGTCTATACTGTGTATATTTTATGTATTGTCTAATTTATTGGTGAGACCAAAGACAATTTTCATGCCTGACATGACAGCAGTCTATTCATCCATTCATTCATTCATCCATTCATTCATTCATTTATCAGTATCAGTGCAACTGAGCCCTCTTTACAGGTTCAAGTAAACTGTTCAGTGTTCAGGGTCTGCGCTACCTGTATGCAGTCTTTGGTTTGAGTGGTCCATCACAGAAGGCATTTATATCCTGCTCAGGGGAGCAGCTCCCTCCAAGGCTCTTCATCCCTGAGCCCAGTTTCATCTCAAAGTCCTGGGGACTGTCCGGGCCCTCGGAGCAGTTGCTGGTGAAGTATGTGGTCTGGTAGGTCTTTACAGAGCTGTTGAACCTGTACTCCTTGTAAGAGGGCAGCGGGTGTTGCTGCCAAGGCTGCACAGATTCATTGTCTGAAAGGGAGATTGTGCAGAGGAAATCAGGAAGCCATGCTACAATAATCACATTGTAGTTGAGAGTGCTGCATTATTTGGTATTTGGTATCTAATTTAATACCTTGATGACGTATTGGTCACTTTGCCAGTGCTTACCATCAGACTCAGTCACAACGATAGTGAAGAACTTCACAGCTCCATTGACATCACTGAACCAGCTGCAGTTGAACTTGAAGAAGATGGTGGACTTTGTGACGTGGGTCGCCCTCTCACTGACTCGGGTGGTGCGTGGGGGAACGGGAGGCCCTGTGGAACATTAAGAGTGAGGTACTCACTGGACTGAAGTTGCTGGAGTCAATCCACACAGTGCCCCTACATCCCACCACCTTCTCATCCCACTATAAACTGCTTTCAACAATATGCAGCAGACAAATCATTTAAGAAATATATATAAGCTTATATATAGAAATATCAACAGTTATGTGCTATTAAGGGAATTCTTACGGTCAATCATGGTGATCACACTCTCCTCTGCCGCCTCGCTGGTCATGCTGTCGGAGATGGCCTTGATGGAGACAATGTAGCGCTTGTGCGGCTCCAGCTGAGTGATGTGGTAGACGGTGCTGTCGCGGCTGGTGCGGCGTGAGTAGACCAGTCGGCGCGAGTCCTGCCGCAGGCACTCGATGGTGTAGGAATCGAAGTCGGCCTCCGGAGGGCTCCAGGAGCAGGAGATGGCCATGGAGTTCTGGGGACGGCAGTGCAGGCTCTGAATCCGCTGGGGCTCTGGAGAGACAGGAGGGGGCAGAACCTCAGGAACAGATATTTCTCTCCATATTCAACACCTGTGCTCCCACAGAGGGTCCATCCTACCAGATATTTTTTTTCTTGGGGATGGAGAAGAACTGTATATAAAACTGTATATAAGCTTTATTTCCTTAAAATGCAATTGACATTGACAATTGGCAGCTTGAAATGTCAAGCAGTGATAGCGTTGCTATCTGACGATCGGTCCCTGGTGAGTCGGTCCAAGGTTAGGGTCACATGGTAGGGATAGCACTGACTTACAGGCGGGGCTTCAGTGATGCCACTACCCGTTGTTAATTGGTAAACTGAACATCTGTCCTGACTTTCGAAAAGCGGGTTTTTGGCAGCAATTCGTTTCCGAGGCCTTGCAGGAGCTGCGGCCTGTTTGTCCCCCCATGTTGCCACCAGTTATGGACTACGTCTATTTTGGATCTTGCACCGCCTTAAAGAAATAAACCTTGAAAGTTTACAAGAGCCACGACCTAGGGTGGCCGTAGAGCAAAAGGAATGGGAGTACCAGGCAGGAAGCGCGAGGATGCCATAGGTATGTGACCGCTCTCTGATTCTCCTGACAAGCTGACACACACACACATCACATTCACACACGGTTAGGACCTACGGTACTTCCAAGTCTGGGCACCACACGCAGGGCTAGCGTGTAGGGTAGCCGTTAGGTATTTCTGTGTTTGTTTTCTGTTTGTGTTGCGAGTTGCCGTTGAGGCTTTGAGATTGATTTAACAGCACCCCTAGACAATGAAGAGCTTGGGCCAGCGCCGTGTCGTAACAGGTATTAGTCACCTTTACCCTTCAGTTACTTGTAAAAAATTGGGGATTGGGGAAAACGTTATGATAGAGCAGAAACTGCATGTTGTCTAATTTAAACATTCCATCTTTGACTGCCCCCTTCCCCGTCACGTCATGACCACCTACTGGTTCTGATGTTCTTGTAGATGGGCGCGCTGTATGTGGTCTGCCCCGTCCCAGACCCGCTGACCGTGCGTAGGCTAAAGGTGTAGAGGCGACCAGGATACAGGCCCTTCAAGATGCGGCTGCCGGACGTGCGCGTGTGGTAGGGGTTGAACACTGACAGGTGGTCCTTGGGAGTCCACTGCAGGTCAAAGTCATCGTAGTCCGTGTTGACTGGTCCGCTCCAGGTGATCTCCAGGGAGGTGTTGGTGATGCCTCCAAAGGTGAATGAGGTTGGAGACATGGGTGCTGTGGGAAGGGGAGCAGGGGTAAATTCAAGGGGCTGTGACTTTTCCTGACCCTACACAGTATTTATCACCATATATCACAGATGCTGCAGTCGGATTAGATTTTGAAGAATTCAAAGAAAAAGAAATGACAATATACAGTACGGTACGTATCACATCAATGGAGTGACATAAGTGGTGAAATTCAGGTTACATCAAAATCCCTTGTGTTTTCACTATCACTGCCCTGTATCATTCAATAAAGAGTTTTGTGAAGCATAATCAACCATTACTGGCTGTCGTGTTCATGCATCATCAGAAAAGCTGCACACTGATTGCTCTCACTGACAGACCCTGTCTCCTCTCACCTGTCCTGCCCTCCGTGGATGCCCGGTTTGTGAGCTCTCCGCTGCGGGTGAGCATGACGACGACGTACAGGCGCCCGGGCACCAGTGCCGGGAAGGTGTGCTCGCGGCTCTCAGGCGGCAGCTGCTGCTCGGCATGCTGGGAGCCGTCGGGGTTGTAAATAGACAGCACGTAGCCGCTGAACTCCCCAGCTGCCCGTTCCCAGACCAGCCAAAGGCTCTGCGTCTGGTTCCCACTGCCCGCCTGCAGGGACGTCACGGCAGCAGGGACTGAACACACACACACACACACACACACACACACACATATATATATATATATATATATATATATATATATATATACACACATTCACATACAAACAGAAAATTAAAAACAAATAAAAACATGTTTACAATGAGTATAGTGCAACTGACAAATAAGGAGATCTCACCTGTCCTGGCCCAGATAGAGGAGTCATTTTTCTGGTCTCCACTCTTGGTCAGGACCACCATCTTGTAAAGTGCCCCTGGCCTGAGGTTCTGGAAGGAGCACTCCAGTGTCTTGGCCTCGCCATTCTTGCGGTCATGCAGCACCTCATCACTGCTATACAGGTAGATGTCATAGCCATCAAAGTCACCCTCTGGTGGAGACCAGTGGAACGACAGGCTACTGGTACTGTTGGCCTTGATGAACAGGTCGTTGACCGCTGCAGGACCTGGAATCACACAAACGGACACTCTGAAGGCTACGCCCGGTCTTCTCATGTACAGCATAGAAAACATGATCTACTTTCACTCATACGTGTTCATTTACCAGATCATTTTATCAAAGCAACTTGTTCAATAATAATGTAAATGAAAGTGATAAGCAAGACAGCTCCGTACACATCAATAGCTGAAATACATGTTTGTAGTTTATACAATATTAATTAATCTACCTATAATATACAATTCATACATATTTTACATCCTGCCTCCAGCTAGAGACCAGAGTAAAAATAACAGCTTGTGTAACAGAAACAGGAACCCTTAGATAGACTTCTGCTTCAGCAGTTCTCAGCTGAACTCATGGAAACATAGGGAGATATTTAGCAGGCGGCCACGTACGGGTTCTTCCCTCGGCTGACACCCCCTTGCTGGGGATGCCGCCGCTGAGCGTCTGCACCAGCACGCGGTACTTCTTCCCCGGGGTGAGGCGGTCGAAGCGGTGCTGCGTGGAGCCGGCGCCCTCTGAGCTGACTGTGACCAGCGAGCCCCTCTCGTCCAGCAGCTGCAGGCTGTAGCCGTCAAACACGCCCCATCCGGCCTGCCACGACACCAGCAAGCTGCCCGTGGTGTGCTTGTTATCCACCTGCAGGGCTGTAACAGAGGGTGGGACTGGAGAGAGAGAGAAAAGAAAGATTGTGAGAGAGAAAGTGAAAATGTTTCTTTGTAACAAGAATATTACACCTGAAAATATACAAGAATAGTACACCTGAATCTGCCCTTTTCATGACATGAATACAATGCATACTCAATGCATCTCAAATCTCTGTATCTTCTTGTCTTGTCAAGCACTTAACTACATGGAACATGAGGAACAGCAAAAGTTGACATGCTACAGACTACAAAGCACTCACTGGTCCGCCCGGTGGCCGTGCTGTTGTTGAGCAAAGAGCCGCTGATGGACTGGACGGTGATGGAGTACTTCTGGCCCGGCTGCAGGTCATGGAAGCTGAGCTGATTGACATGCTTGGGCAGGGCCCTGGTGTCCGGCTGCCGGCCAGGGCCCCACAGAGACACATTATAGCTGTCCACATCACCCTGCCCCGGCGTCCAGTTGATCTTCAGGCTCGTGCCCTGGCCCTCGTTACTGATGTGGATGCTCTTAACTTTACTGGGCACTGATGAAGATAATCACAGTCAGGGCTCAAACTAGCTAGCAATAGGCTAAGCAACTCTTTTAATATTTCTTAAATTTGCAAAAACTAATACTTAAAAAGAGGCACTTTTTTATCTATTTATGAGAAAATAAGTTCTATCGTTTAGCATCTCAGTGCTCAGTGTCAGTTCTCTAGCTAGCTGCCATATAACACAGGCACTCACAATGATGTTTCTTAAAGCTACATTGTGTAATTTTTTGGGTTGATTCTTAGCAAAAACCCATTTTTTTCTTTCAAAAATATGTGCTCATTCATGTGTAATTACTTCCACCAACAAATCAAAGTATTCTCATAAGCGTAGAATCTGCCATTCAAAATACATATGTATGGCATTCCAGTTTCGGCTTCCATCTTTAGCATACATTAGCCAAGCAGGGACATACCTGAAATTCTAGCTCTGCCTTTTTACGTTTGTTGGTCAGTTACCGAACGACAGAGATGTGCTTGCGGCTACCTGATGATCTCTGAGTCTTCGTACGGAGATAGAAGACCACATTAGCGTTATCTTGAACTACATATCTTGTACAGTATTGTTGAATAACGTTAGCACTGATAAGTTGCTCACTGAATATAAGCCAAAATAACAAATCCATAACGACATTATTCATCTTGCATGAAGTATATGAGCTATAGTTTCACTAAATTACTAAGTGCAATTTACAAATATTTTTTTCTAAAATAACCTCATTACGAGAAGGAATATTCGATAAAGTAGTGTATGACAACTTGTAACGTCAGCTAGGATATTTATGGTGCGGCTTCCGTAGCTAGTAAATCGCGCTAGCAGTGTGGGGAAGCTGGAGTCTGTTGCAATATACCATCTCACCGTTAGATTGAATTAACCCATGAAATTACACAATGTAGCTTTAACATGTCTATGTACAAAATAGGCAAAAAGTCAAGCACTGAGTCATACAGTGCATTCTCTGTTTGGTATTTAGTGCTTTAGTGGACAGGTTCTGACTGCCTCACCTGTCCTGCCTTCAATGAACTTGGCTTTCTGGTTGGGACCACTGAAGGTGGACACCACAATCTTATATAGGCGACCAGGTGTGAGGGAGGAGAGGAGACACTCGGCCGTGGTGCTGCTGAGCGTGGTGGGGGGGAACACCCTGATGTCATTGAAGAGCAGCTGGACCTCATAGTGGTCCACGTCGCCAGGTGCCGGATCCCAGGTCACACGCAGCTCCTCGGTGCCCTGGCCGGCTAACGTCAGAGACCTTACCACCGCAGGGACTGAAGGAGGATAGAGAGAGAGAGAGAGAGAGAGCGAGAGAGAGAGAGAAAAGAGAGATAGAGAGAGAGGGAGGGACGAGGTCAGTAGGGTGAGTGCTAGAAAACATATCAACTTCTGAAACAATCTGAAATATCTATAACATATCAACTTCTGAACAATCTGAAATATCTATAACTTTGAGAGAATACCTCAGATGCTAGCGTATGCCATTACATGTGGATGTCATGTGAAAATGTGAGATGATGTATTTACTTATCTAATTGTATTTTCTTTCCCACAATTTGTCTTTGGGATATGTTTTTCCATTTGAATGTTGAACAATGTAAAAACTCTGTAGAAGTGTGGGCAATAAAACCAAGGATGTCTGAATGTCTAAATGTGCATGCGTGCGTGTGTATGTGTGTACGTGCGTGCATGTGTGTGTGTATGTGTATACATCTGTGCATGCGTACGTGTGTGTGTGTGTGTGTGTGTGTGTGTGTGTGTGTGTGTGTGTGTGTGTGTGTGTGTGTGGAGGTACACATGTGTGCGTATGTGTGTGTATGTAAATAAGAGGGAAAGCAATGGTGGCAGGCAGCTCAAAGTATAGTAAAACAGATCTGGCCTATATAAAACATATAGAACACTCACATGTTCTCCCATCCGTGGCCGCACTGGACACATATTTCCCACTCCAGGTGCTGACGATCACGGTGTAGAGGCGTCCAGGATCAAGCCCAGTGAACACGCACTCGTTCTGGCCCTTGGCCACCGTCTGGTTCTGGATGAGGTTGTTGTTGTGCTTGATGCCCACCTGGTAGAAGTCAAAGTCCCCTGCAGCGTGGCCCCAGTACACTTTCAGGTAGTCGTCACGGGCATCGTGGATGGCGGATGGCATCTGCACAACGGAGGGTTCTGAGGTGGACACCATGGAAGCAACAGGACAATGAGTTATTGAAGCGGTGGCTAGTGACAGAAAGATGATTGATTCCACATGACAGTGTCAACACAAGCGATTTGTGCTTTTGAAAAAATATAATGCGAAAATGTTTTTTGAAAATATGAAAATATTTCTTGTCAATAGAATGAGCCAAAAGCCAAATTGCTATCCTAATAGTGTGACGTACGTGTGCGTTCCTGCACTATGGTGTGATTCTCATATTTGCCACTGCGTGACGTGATGGAGATGTTGTAGAGGCGCCCGGGCACCAGCGACTTGAAGACACACTCGGGACTCGACTTGGACACCACAGCCGAGTGGATCGTTCGGTCTCGGTCCTTCAAGGTGACGAGGTAGCTATCAACGTCACCTTGCGATGGAGACCAGGACACACTGAGGAAGTCGGTTCGGCCATTGTTGCTGACCGTTACCTTCTGGACAGCAGCAGGTACTGAGAAGGAGACAGAAGGTGAAAGACAGGAGTGAAAGAGAGAGAAAGAGAAAGAGAGAGAGACATGAGAATGAGACAAATACCAAACAAATAAATAAATACACAGACCTAAGAAAGATGAGGTCTTCTAACAAACTTTCAACAATCTCTGGCATACAACGACTCAAAATAATATCACATCCTTCCTCAGAGCAAAAAAACAATAGACACAACAGGAAGCCTCGATAAAAAGACCTTGGCATTTTGTGCTGCATACTCTGTGCTTCCTGAAAATTCCGGCAGCATTCCAGCGACATTATCCGAACTCCTTTTAACCCCAGAGAAATCATGACTGCTGTCAACTCCACAGTCCAAGGCATTTAAGTTGTGAAGGCTACCCCTGTAGTTTCCTCCTATTTCTCTCTCTACTCCAGTTCTGTTTGTCAGAAATATGCTTACACATTCCTGAACTGTGGCACCCCCCTCCCCTTTCCCAAGCTTTCCAAAACACACAGCCAAAGAGCTTTCATATCTCTGTATTCTGTTCTGTTCTCAAGGAAGACATGCATCAAGAATTGGCCAGTTAAAGAGATATCTCAGCCTTGGATAAAGAAAGACTTAACATTTTCCAATCAGGTATGCACCCATGACAGATAAACATGTTACATAACATACAAAGTGTTATAAGGACCCACCAAAAGGTTTATAAATGAATAATCAAACATTCATCTGTGAATAATTTGCATCATTTCTAAATCGTAAACAAAAACAAGGAGAAAACAAAGTAGAATTGGCCATGTCTTCAACCACAGGCAGAACAGACCCAGTATTGCTCATACCTGTGCGCCCTTCTGCAATAGTTTGTCTGGAGGACTGGCCATTCCTGACAGTGGTCACAACCACCCTGTAGAGGGCGCCCGGCTTGAGAACCTGGAAGTGGTAGGATGAGGTGTCCGCGGGCACGCTCTCGTTCTTGATAACGATGCTGTCGTGGATGAGCAGCATGCGGTACGAGTCGATCTCTCCTGCCGCACGCTCCCAGCTGGTCAGAAGGCTGTCAGTGCGGCCCTCGTTGTTCACCTGCAGGCTGGTGACCTCAGCAGGCACTGGACATAAACAAGTACGCACACACACACACACGCACATACACACACAGTGAAGAAACAGAATTGTAATTATTTCTTTGTACGAACACTATTAAATCAGCCCATCACCTGAATGATACAAATCCATGAGATGTAATGCCTATTAATTCAGTAAGTAATCTGTGGTAATAGGCAGAAGTAGAAATAACTGTTTTGTATCTTTATTTTTAACAAAATCTACTAACAGCATTTGAATATCATGACTCACTTGTTTGTCCAGTCACTGATGCAGTGTTGCTAAGGTCTCCACTCCTTGTTATCACCACAATGCTGTACCGCCGCCCAGAGGTCAACCCACTGAAGGTGCACTCTGTCAGGGAGGCATGGAGCATCCTCCTAGCCACCTCGGAGTCCTGGAACTTCAGCAGTACAGTGTAGTTCTGCCATTCTCCCACAGGAGGGCTCCACCGAGCCCCTAGGGACGTCTCGTCACTGTGGTGGATAGTCAGCTTCTGAACAGGCCTTGGTGCTGAAATAGATTGAGGAGAGTGTAACTAATTTTGATTAATACAAGGAAGCAGGTGATGGAAAACTTTCAGGTCATCTACAAGAAGGGAAAATATGCAAAGATATCACTCTCAAAGACCAAAACAACATATTAAGTATCACTCAGATTTCTAATTTGGCATGTTTACTCATTCAGTCTGATCAGATGTCGATACTGATTTGATATTAACAGTCTAACGGTTATTGAGTTAATGCATGCTCATATTATGTACCTAGCCTGGCTTCCGTGAACGCAGTCGAGGACAGCTGGCCACTCTCCACAGCGACAGCAGCTTTATAGAGCCTGCCTGGGACAAGGTTGGGGAACACACACTGCCGTGCAGGCTTCCCTTCAGTCCTGTTCACCAGCACAGACGAGCTGTTAAGCAGCAGGATACGGTAGCGCTCCCACTCCCCTTTAGGGGGAGCCCACGAGAGCCTCAGACTCCTCTGGTCATTGAGCCTCTCCATCACCAATCGAGTAGCCTTCCCTGGTACTGGTGAGGGGTAAGAATGTATTTATTTCATTAACTTCTAAAACTGACAGTTCAAGCAAATAAACATTGACATTAACAATGGAAACAAACTACCATGACATCATGTCATGAAATAGTCAACCTATAATCATACTACTTGTCATACTAAACCATGTACCAATATGTAAGTACATAACATTACATTATATTTGGCTAACACTTTCTAACCAAAGCGACTCCTAACAAGGGAAACAACTCCCAACAAGGGAAACAGCAGTATCATCTGAGTCATTTAGAATGTTCTGGGAGAGCAACTGAAGAGTGGACTCACCTGTTTGGCCACTGGCTTTGACCTCTTTGGTCAACCTGGACTTGCCCTGTGTCTGAACTGACACGTAATAGGTTTTCCCAGGGATCAATCCAGTGAAGATCCAATCTGTACTAGTAAAATTGATGATGTGTCTCTGTTTTGTCAGGCCAGGGCTGGACAGGATGACCATATATGACTTCCCACTGCCTGGTGCCGACTCCCAGGAGGCTCTCAAGCTGTCCTGGCTGCCATTGTTCAGGAGCCGCAGATTTGACACAGTGGCAGGCACTGAGAGGGAAACCAGTCAAATTCAGCATCATGGGATGGTTTTCAGTGTCTAGTGTTACTCATAGGCTTGTATAGGCCATGTTATGAATAGAGGTCTGTATAGAGGTCAACCACTTGGTCACAGTTTGAAATGTAAACTTCATAAAGAAACCCAAACCCCATGTCTGTTACAAATACACTGTCAATATGTCTTTTATCAAATTGCTGCTATTATTATTACCAGACTAAATCTTTCACATGCACAATATAACATGATGGCTTATGACCTTTTAAATACTAACACATGTGAAAGCTTCATCAAAGCTATACTGACTCTCAGATGTGCACCAGCTCACGTACACATGGAATTATTAAAGAGTTCCTACAAAGAATAGACGATGGAAAAACTGGATACAGGTGGGGGCTGATGATATCAGAGATAGGGAGGGGGGGGACATGATTCCCTGGGATGTTGCTTGTTCATTGTCAGTCACTGCAGCGAGGGAAGGGAGGAGTTCCACAGCTAAAAATATCCTGGAAAGAATGATAAAAATGGCTGCGTTGGGGGGTGGGGGGGTTGTTGCTCGATGGGGGGGGGTTGGAAAGTCAAACAAAAGAGCAGAGTGGTTTTGGCGAGACACGCTCCCTTTGTGCCCGGCGTGGTCTGACACCTGCACCCGACCCCCTGAGCGAGGCGAGGGTGGGCGGGCAAGGGTGGGCAAGGGCTGCCCACTTCCCCTCGCATGTCACAACACAGGATGTCGGACATTAAAAGGGAGACAATACACATTACTTCTTCTCCTTTCTACACTTTCATGGCCAGTTTTAATAGAGGTCAGTGAGAACAAAGGCCCTTTTGGAGTAGGAGAAGACTGGTCCCTTCTGCAGGCTGCAGTGATTTGATGCAAGCATTACACTATTCCCCACTTACAGTGTTCAGTTCTCTCTTAACACTTCGTAACCATCAAGCACCCCTTTAAGTGCAGTAAGTTCAGTGTGGTGCAGTACATCCCAAAAATCACTTCTGATGATGTTTGTCTGTGTGCATTTGTCTTGGCTGTGGTTTATTTTTTTTTAGCTGTGATATCCAACGGCATAAATATAAACTCCAAAGGCAAATGGTTCACTCATTTATGATAAAGAACAACTCTGAACTGGCCCAGGTTGCTTTTGTATGTGTCTCACCTGTGTAATCATCCTTGAACACTGAACTGCTTTGCATCCCCATCGATTCGGCCACCATCTCTACTCTGTACAGAGTTCCTGGGGTCAAACCAGTGAAGGTATGGGAGGTCACCCGACTTCCCAGGGTGACATTCTGGACCAGAGACTCCTTTTGGATCAGCAGGACCCAGAAGTGTTCTGTTCGACCAGGACCAGGCTGCCAAGACACACTGATGTTGCTGGAGGACGCGGAGAGCTTCAGGACTCTAATGGCAGATGGAGCTGAGAAAAAGAACAGAGGTCAGTCAAAGGTCACAAGACTGTGTGGACTAATGCATATCTATATATGACACTTTGTACAATATAATCTATTGTAATGTATTTCTGTCAGTGAGTAGTTTAGACTACAGCTGGTCATGTCATTTTACTGACTCGAGAAAGATGTGTGGTTTTACTCTTACCTGTGAGCACTTCTTTAGAGACTTGATCACTTTGTATCCCCATGGACTCGGCTATGACTGCAACTTTGAACAAAGTTCCTGGAGTCACACCATTGAAGGTATGGGAGTTCACACCGCTGGCCAGAGTAACATTCTGGACCAAACTCTCTTGTTCGGTCAGCAGTACCCGGAAATATTCTGTCCGTCCAGGACCAGGCTGCCAAGACACACCCAAGTTTCTAGAGGACGCAATGAGCTTCAGTCCAGTAATGGCCGAAGGAGCTGGAAAAGAGAACAACGAGATGCGTATGAAATCTAGTCTGGAAGCCAGCACAAAATGGGAGGTCGGGAAATTGGGTCTGGACTTGTTCCATTGAGAAGCAACTATGCCCGAACCAGAGCAGTTCACACCAATCAAATTGTCTGAGCGGGCTTTATTCAATGATGAACAGATGAGTAACAGTGCCTAGTCTATCACGTCACCTGAGTGTGCTTCGTTTGATTTTGTAAACACAAAAGGTCGTTGTCGCTAGAGAAGCTATAGCCTAGGCTACATTTAGATTTCTCTATCGCGTCAGTTGTACAACATAGCCTATTGACAGTGCAATAACTTTAAAAAACGATCAACAGCAGTATCAGACTCAAATTCTGACTAGAATGGCGCAAAGTGCCCCAGCCGTCTGGCTTCTCCAGCCACTGAGTAGACAGTGTGAGTGCACATGTCTAGAACAGCATCCTGTTGCTGACAACAATAAAGAGACAAAACAGACTTGTGTGGCAGGCTTTACACTACTTATGCGCAAAGACTTTTTGAACTGATTTTACAATGTGATTAATGAAAATGATCTCCCAAAATACACAGAAATGTTGTCACAAATAAAGGGCACAAAGAATTTGTGAAGAAGTACACAGAAGTATAAAACTCCCAGTAAAGTTTTTTCTTGATTAAGGGCATCCACATTTTAGCTACTACATATGTGCACATTCATTGAAAACTATGTTTTACATTAAGGTCTATTTTGAAAGTACAGTACATATGACTAAGTAACTAATGACAGGCTTCATTCTATGTTTTTCAAACCTGCAGGTTAGAGTTCAAGGTTGCTGTACCTGTGGCAGCATTGCGGAGGACCGGGTCAGAGAGTCTGTCCCCAGCAAGAGCTTGCAAGCGCAGGGTGTAGAGAGTTCCAGGGGTGAGGGCAGTGAAGCCGGACTGGGGCGCCGCTGTGCCCATCACCCTGGTGGCCCGGCGGACAGCCGAGCCTGTGTCCACCAGGCTGAGCTCATACCAGTCCACCCTGCCGCGCGGGTGGGACCAGTGCACGCGCAGCCCGGACGTGGCATCTCCGTCAGGCTCGACCACCACGTGTGCGGGCAGATCTGGACCTGAGGGGAACAGGGGAGAGGTCACTGTCTGAGACGACTCTTTCTTCACTTTACTCACATCATCAGATGAGTCAGACCTGTAGAGTTGTTAAAGGGAGAAATCAAAGCAATGAATAGGTAGGTAGGTAGGTAGGTTGTGAATTTCAGGCACAGTTGTGGGAAAGTCCAACAAATATCCACAAAAATGGACTAGAACTCAAATTGCAAACTGTTATAAATGTGAAAGTCAATGTTGATGACCACCAATTGTAAGCACTATGGAGTTATGTAAATCCTTGTGAGCACACTTCGTAACGTTACACATCTTGGGTTTAAAAAATATCCTGAAGTGGCCTGAGCTTCCTTTCTTTGTGCTTGGCTGTGGACTGGAGCTGCACAGGCTGATTGCTCTGGCAGATAAGATTGTTTGGCCACTATAGAGAATGGACAGTGCTTCTGTGGGGAGGGATAGCGTAACGTATGTGTGTGTGTGTGTGTGGGGGGGTTGGCATCTCTAGCCAGAGACGGACTCTTGCAGGAAGTGGACAGCGAACCCTGACCCTGGGATAGAGATTAAATGGAGGGGGGAAAGTGGCGTCCCTCACCCCTCGACGGCTTGACCCTACCTTTCTCTGACCGCTTCCTTTCCTGGGGCTTGGGAGAGCAAAGCAGCCCTACCAATGCTATCATCAAGCAGAAGGAACAAGTTGAGTTGTTTTTTTTGTTTTGTCTTTTTTTTTTTGCTCAGAAGTTTGCCTGTGATTGAATAGTTTAATGAGCTGGCCTGTTAGTATAAGTATATATACTTTTTTGATCCCGTGAGGTCTCTCTGCATTTAACCCAATCGGTGAATTAGTGAAACACAAACAGCACACAGTGAACACACAGTGAGGTGAAGCACACACTAATCCCGGCGCAGTGAGCTGCCTGCTACAATGGCGGCGCTCGGGGAGCAGTGAGGGGTTAGGTGCCTTGCTCAAGGGCACTTCAGCCGCGGCCCACTGGTCGGGGCTCGAACCGGCAACCCTCCGGTTACAAGTCCAGAGTGCTAACCAGTGGGCCACGGCTGCCCCTGTTATAAGACACATATGTTCACCTATGCACAGTGTGTTTGCTTTCATCATACATAGTATTTGTTATTAGAGACTATTCAATGGTTCATCTTTTTTTCATGAATAGTCACAAAGGAGTCTCACCCTGCTGTTGCTGGCTAGATTAGAGGTGTGTAGAAGTGCAAAAAGGAGAAAGAAGTGACCTGACAGGAGTGCACACTTCACGCTCTCTCTCTTTATCTAATCTATCTGCCTCACCAAACAAAACATTGCATCCGTTGGAACGAGGTAACAATGAGAGGGGGGAAATGACTGGGGAAAGGGAGATCTTTCTGGAAACAAACACTTCAGATTAGAAGCCCAGTTGCTGACCTCTGCTCTAAAAGCTCTCTAAAGCTCTCTAACTATAAAAGCCCATCACTAGATTCCAAGGCACCTCTCCCTCTCTCTGCCCCTCTCCCTCTCTCTGCCCCTCTCTCTTTCTCTTTGGGTCTCCCTTTTCCCTTTTTTTAAAGTGAAATAACATCTATTTTTTAATGAATGCAGTGGACAATGCATGTTAATTTAATTTATAGAATTTGAATATGATAATTTTGTTGGTGCTGGCGCAGTAATTCAATGTGCAATTAAACATAAATAGAACCAATGATTCACAGAAGCTATGCATGCATAGAGTTTTGGAAAGTCTGGCAGACACTTGCATAATCCTACCCTCCAACTCTAACCCAGATAACCTTAGTTTTATGTGGTTGCAGTGTGCAACTTCTTTGTGACAGGCTATACTCCAATCATTAAGTTACTCTAACAAAACAATACAACGTGGTAAAATATTCTCCATTCATGGACAGATGACAGCCATGCCATTGCTAATGCATTTATATCAATCTTAGCTACAGCATTCATTGACAATATTTATGCTCATTTTCAAAATAAGTATTGCCAGTTTGTAAGCTTATCTCTGTGGCTTTCCATGACTGGTGTAATATCAGTTATAGTAATTTGTTATATTTTCAATTTAGATACAACAAAAGACAAATGAAAACATTAGGCGATGATAAGTCATAGTGGAGACCTATATTTTAACAAAAAAACACTTTTTCGTGTTCTAGGCTACATCACAACGATATCCAGTTATCCTCTATGATACTAAATACATGTTTAACATTTCGTCGTCAGTGAATGTCCTTAGAACAACCTTAACTGATATTATTAGATATTATCAAGATATTGAATTATTTTGCCATGCTTACCTGTTTGCGCTGAAACATTTTTTCGCTCTCCGTCAGTCTTTGAAATTATTTCCAGTTGGTAAAGGGTGCCAGGATTAAGATCATTAAGTAGACACTGAAAATGTTTATTGTCATCTCCCGTCGAATTGCAGTCCGTTTTAGGAGACACGCTGCTATAAAATACGCTGAAGTTGCAGCCTTCTCGGATGGTGGTTAGTTTTAACTCAATTCTATCAGTGCTGGCACTGACTTCGGTGCTATTTATCCAACATCTGATTGCCTCTGTCGTTTCGGGCTGCAAGTAAAACACAAATAGACATTACGATTCGCGATGATAATGCAAACTATAGCTAGTAAAGCTTTAAAAATATTCTGACAAACCTTGACTTGACTCCACACCATAAAAATCATAAAATATAATACATTCCATGTCAACATTTCGGTGTTTTTTTCGCGTTCGCAGCATAGCCTAAGTGATAGTCAGTAGCTCAAAACTGGTTCATATTTTTTATTTATTCCCATTAATTTTCGGTGTAAATCCAAATAAATGACAGCGTATCTGAGATGAGATTGCAGCCTTCCATCCCCTGATTCCCACATCGTCATATAGCTCGTCCTCCACTTTGAACACAGCCCTAGTTTCACACTTCCTGGACAATGACAAAGTCTTGAATAGTATCCAAATTTTCAATCTCGATATCTAAAATGTCTTCAATTATGCTGCAATTAGAATAATTCGTGGGGGGAAACATCCTTCATGCGTGCAAAACATCCTTTCTCAGTGTTTGTCATGACTTCGTCAAGGGTTAATTACAAAGAGATAAATCGAATGTTTCCCAAAGGTTCATGGTCCCAAACTTTCACTTGACTCTATGACACCAGCACCTTGAGCAGTCCCTCTCATTCCCGTCACCCCACCCTTCTTTCCTTCCTGATGGGGGCTTTTTCTGATACACAATGTCTTGGGCTTGGCTGCCAGCCGGACAGCAAGGTTATGTGAAAACTAAATTCATGTTCAAACGACTAACTTTATCAACACTGTCCACATTCTCAAAATGCTTTGTCTAATGTTTCATTTACTTCTAATCCGGAGGTCAGACTATATGTCTGTTGATGAATAAAAACATTTGCATAAAAAAATCTGGTGGTGGTGGACCCTGAAGCTATTATTTTTGTCACATCGACAATGAAACGGGAAATCCGTAAATTAATTATGGTGTATATCATTTTAAGAGAGCGCAATGCACTCAGTAGTAACTGATGCATTAAGCAAACTGACTGGCAAGCTCTTGACAATGCTAACTTGCAGCCTCTCTGAAAACTGAGATCACCTGGGATTTAAATCAAATTCTACCTAACAACTTGGAGGTTTTCTATTTCAAATAAACGTTCAGTATTATGATATCATAAGATTAATGCTGTTATGTACTGGGATAATGTAAGTAGCCTCCTTTACAATTGAAACAGAAAAATATAGAAAACATGAAAATAATGTTTTTATGAAGAACTGCCTGAATTCACATGTTGAAATCAACCAAAGGAAATATTTAGGATAACCTTTTTCTTTACACCAACACCCGAGGCACTATTTTTAATTTATATAAGTGCAAAATCTTACGTCTGACTAAACCTAATTAAAAAAAAAATAAGTTAAATCAATTTGCTTATTATACACCATGGCTAGACCTTAACTGCAAACACTGATGAGTCAGCAATGCTCCCATATGCCACACACCATAGCTACAGTTCTTGCATGAGAACTTTGCTTGCTGATAGACTTTACACTTTTGCCACCATTTAAAATAGAGTCCATGGTGTAATTCTGTGTTTTAGCATGAGTGATCATAAT
This sequence comes from Alosa sapidissima, assembly GCF_018492685.1. Lineage (NCBI taxonomy): Eukaryota > Metazoa > Chordata > Actinopteri > Clupeiformes > Clupeidae > Alosa > Alosa sapidissima. Next base: position 10,727,415 of record NC_055967.1, on the reverse strand, counting down.
ATTGATCTAAATTGGCATAATGGTTGCTATCACTACACCCCACCTTTGTTGTGAGGATCATGTGAAATAAGCCTGTCATGGTGTTCCTAATTTATTGGGTCAGATATAACAATTCCCTCCCAGCTTTCCACCACTGTCTCACAAGAACACAATTCACATTGGCAGTTTAACACAGCCAATTTTGGGGGACACTGTAGTTCATCCTCATATCATTGTTGAAGACATAGAATGGATGAACTGGGTATTTTACAGTACCTTGTTCGGTGGTGTTAGCATAGAAGGAATAGAATAATGGTCTGTCAAAAGCATGCTCAGATGCTGTTTTATAATCCCATTTACAACAATATTAGGCTGGGGATCCAAGCGGATCCCATTTCAGCAGATATCTAACACCACCTCATGGTTATCTGGCACCCACATGAATAATTAAGTTAGCTTCATGCTGATTGGCTGCCTTGCAGCTGAAAACCATTCACAATAGGCTCCAGCAACTTCTTCCTGAATCTCCAACAAGTATGTGGAGTGGGACAGTAATGGTTTGCGTCACAGTCTGCATTTACGTCACAGTTAGGGTTGCCAACCGTTCCATAAAATACGTAATCATTGAAAGAAAAAAGATGTGTTCCATATTTAACTGATACAGAACGCATTTTCTTCTGTATTATTGGGAATCCATCAGTGCAAATCCGTGACAGATCAGTACAGTAAGTTAGACTATGAACGAAGAATGCTAGATTTGTATGAGATAATTAAGGGAAACCTTGCTGCTGTCATTTATTCCTCTTGGTTTGTCTGTCATCACTACCTTAGCAGAGAATGCACCTTTGGTTTGAGCCACTGTGAGTCACATAGGCCTGAGTGGTTTTTGCATCAAAATTATTCTTGTTTTGCACTGGATAGAAAATGAGTAGGCTAGTAGGCTACATTTATTCAATATGGAGCCCTGGAGGTGTCATTGCAAGATTGTTTTAATTTTTTTGTATATCATGAGAATGTGTGCTCATTTGACCAAATTGTACACTCGTTTTACTTAATTATGATCTCATTTTACTAGATTGTGCATAGAATGTAGTATATTATGCGCTCATTTTAGTAAATAGTGCACTCATTTTAGTGCACTCATTTGACACAATTTAGTAAACGGGCCGACAATTTTGTAAAATGATGCACTATTTACGTATTTTGATATACATCTTGCAACACACACACACACACACACACATACAGTATACACACACACACAGCCTATATCATTATCACCCCCCCCCCCACACACACACACACACACACACACACACTAACTGAAGTAGGTAGTTGGTAAGCCAGTGTAACACCCCCCCCCTTCTTTATTTTCATATCAGATATTTGGCAACCCTAGTCACAGTCTGTATTTGTTCAAATTCCCCCTTTTCTAAGTGGTCATTTAAGTCCGAGATTTACATGTGAAATAATCATGTTACTCTTCACCGTAGCTCAAGTCAAGGTAAAACGGTTTGACCTCAGGAAACTAATATCAGTGAGCTAAGCATTTGATGTACTCACCGGCTGTGTTGTGGCTATGGTTGTGGTTGTTGGAAATGTTGTGGTCGTCAGAGTTGTTGAAGCAGTAGTTGTAGTTGATTGTGTAGTAGTTGTGGCCTGAGTCGTAGTGGGTGTAGTTAAGTCTGGGGTGGTGTGATCCATGGTGGTGGTCATCGTTGTGGATGTGGTTATCAAAACAGTGGATGGGTCTGGCTTAACAGTAGTTGTAAATGACTCAGTAGCTGCGATGGTTGTCTGAATCGTGGTTGTGATGTGGTCAGTAGTGCTCATTGGGATCTCAGTAGCTTGATTTGGGAAATGAGTAGCCCTGGATGCAGGTGGACTGCTGGTGCTGGGATCTGAAGCAGTGGTCAGAGTAGCTGTGCTTGTATACAGTCTCGCTGTGGCTGTAGTGCCTGGAGTTCCTACTAGAGGCACTCTTCTAGTGGTCAGAGGGGGTCTGGGTGTCATGGTTGACTCAGCTGGTGTGGTGAAGAGTCCTGTAGTAATCTCTGAAACTGTGGTAGAGGTGGTCGCTAATGACTCAGTTTCAGTTTGTGCTCCACCCCCAGCTGGTGGGCTGCTTTCAGGTGGCATGGTTGTCAGAGCCTTAGTGGTTACTGAGTCTGTCGCTAAGCTATGACTGAAGGAAACAGGTTCAGACTTGGAGTATGTGAGGGGAGACATTTTGGTGGCATCCATGTGGGAATGTGTGGTTGGGACACCTGTGGTGAGGGTGCTGGATGCAGCTGACATCTCCGGAACACTGTCAGATTCAGTCTGGGAGGCAAGGGCCACGGATGAGGCTGTTTCATCCCCCCCAAAGCCGTAGTGGAACACAGTAGAGGAGCTTGTAGATAAGTCCGTTCCATCCCCTGTGCGTCCGGCTTCAGTAAATGAAGGGTCCGATCCTATAACAGTGTTGTCACTTCTATTTAAAGCTGCATTCGGGGTTACTGGTCCGGACACAGGTTTGAGATCAGTTGCCAACATCCTCCTGGTCCGAGGCCTCGCCCTATCACTGGACTGTGTCACCTCTCTGATCTGAACAGTCACAGGGACTCTTAATGTTGTAATTTGCTGTGTGGCTGTGTGAGTCCTCTCAGCGTGTTTTGTATTTGTAATAAATATTGGCTTGGAGGATGTCTCAGTGCCTTCTGAAGATGTGCTAGTATAAGCAGTAGAATTATATGCTTTTGAGAATGTGGATGTTGAGATTGTTGTGAGACCTGTAAAGAGATAGGTGTTATGGACTCAATGTATTCATCTATTCTGACACAACTAGGTCTAGTGGAAGCATTGCAAATAATGCCATTTTCTTTCACATTTCCTGTACATTTTTATGATTGTTGGTTTATTGGATCATTTTTAAAGAATAGGCGGTATAGTATGGATGGTACTATTAAGGGTGTCACTACTATTTTGAATTTGAATGGAACATACAGTATGCATATGCCATTGCCAGAGTTTTAAATCGTAGGAAATATTTGTGTGGAATAGTCCGTTAAATGCAACTGCTGTATTTGTGTTGCCAAAGGCCCTATGGTGCCTCGTCAACATCATAGGCAGACATCATGGCATAAAGACAAAATATGCAAGAAGAACTGTTTTCAATGTCTGATGATTATGCGGCCAATCGTCGTGTGCTAGAGTTTACAGGAAAGACCAGTGCTTACGATATTCCTGTGACGGCTGACAGAGGCCTTGAACACAATGTGCAAGGAAATTGACACCAGGAGTGTCATCCTCTGCTTTCCTATGCAGAGATTTAGGTCTTTTCAGTTCCCCTTGTAGGCTAGTACTCGTTTAAACGTTTGGAAATTAAATAGGCCTAGCCTGTTTAACACAAACGTGTATTCCCAATGTGTTCTGATATAACAGTGTCAGTGTCTGTAACAGAGGCCTACGTTTAACCGAGAAGTGGTGAAACTGTCTTAATGAGTAAACTTTGGCTTCACTCACCTTTTATTTGGCAAAGGGGTGTCGTTATACTTTTTCCCGATTGATCGACGTCAAGGCTGGTCCAGTTAGAATACTGAGGGTTCATTTGGATCACAATTCGTATGCCTTGTTTCTTTAGATACAAGGGTTTGTCCACCAACCCAAAGATCCCCCATTCATCATAGCATTTCCATGCAGGTGCTCTACCACAGTCGCTGAGACTGACCAAGCGAGCCCCAACGTGCGCCCCGCTTGCGTCTGCCCATAGACACTTAGATGAATTTATGTGGTAAAGCTTCATCTCGTCTGTCCACCTCCATTGCTGAGCGGGGCTGGTACTGTCACACACGCCGAGGTAGACAATCTCGCCTGTGTTTAGTCGGGACAGGCACAATCCTTTCGGTGTGTGCGCAATAAGAAAACTCACTGCGTGCAAAAACAAAAACAAACGCTGCCGTTAAGCTACCAACAAATAAGACTTTCACAGTAACGTTACTACAGTATGTATCAGTATGTATCAATGGATAACGCTGGCCAACACGCCTCTTGAAAACTATACGTCAGGCAAGTTCTACTACATGGTTTGGACGGTTTCTTGTGTGTTGTGCCATGGTTTAATATGTTTGCCAGCTCGTGTACATGTTGACTACCCTTGAGAATAATAGCCTAGTTCTCTACATAATGGACTTTACTGACCTAAAAAACATATAGCTGACTGCTGAGCTTAGTATAAGTCGAAGAATGTTATTTTTGTGATGTAACTTTATCAATAAACATACAGACAACAAGAAAATCACTCGGCAAACAAGCACTGACATAAATATAACTCACGTGTGTCAGAAAAACGCAGTATTAGCAGTAGAACATAAAGCAGAGTATCCATTTTGGGTTGTAACTGACTCTGACGCTCACTGGTTCAGATGAGCAAAGTTGAGGCGACAAAAGGAAATGCGCCTTCACAGGATGAAAAAGTCAGGGAACAGCGCTTCCTCCCATTCAGTTGTTTTGCGGCTTCATAGCGAAGCCCCCGGTAAGCTGGGTGCATCTGACTGGACTCACTCCCCACTCGGAAATTCCAAAGTCCATCGCAGATGTTCAAGTGTGCAAGTGTACAAGCAGATGCATTGTTATATGTTGATTAGGATCAAATCATTGTTATAACATGATTATAACCTGATGCGTCAAGACCTGTTCACGCTTGGTGTTCTCTTCTCTCCTGTTATTGCATTTGTACTGTTGTCATGAAGTTGAAAAATGGGAAATGATAATAGCACACACAGGTAATGGGGCATAATCATTTATTCAAGATTTTCACTCATGGCAAAGAACAACAAATTATTTTACTTTTCATACCAAATCAAGAATACTGTGGTACCATCATAACACACACAAATAAAAAGTTTCCTCACACATTTTGCTATACTGTCACAAAAAAAAAACTTTTGTAAAAGCACATTGATACCCTGATGGTGGTGGCTCATTGATGCTATTACAGTGTAGTACACTGATTGATACTTCATACAGGGTTGTATTGGACCATTACACCAATCTGGACATGTTTTGTTGGTGACAAGTGTATATCAGCATACTTTAAGCAAAGAAAGGTTTGGTTTACAAGCATGACATGGCAGAAATAGCAACTTTTCATCCTGTTTTGTGAAGCCTTCAAGTGCTTAGCCAAATAGCTGTGAGTGGTGTCACATTCTTGTGCTTCATGCCAGGGCTTTGAGGATGCACTAGACAACGCTCAAATATTTATACCGGCAGAAAACTCTATTCTTTGCTAACTAATGGGTGAGCACTATTAGCATTTATTATATGATAAGGAGAGAGATTGAGAGAGAGAGAGCATGAGAGAAAGTGAGGTAGAGAGAAAGAGAGATTGAGAGAGAGAGAATTTGTTTGGGGAGTTCTTCAGAATATTTTTGTGTCACCAGAGCCCTCAGCTCTTTCCTGTCTTTATCTTCAGGACAGCACCCCCCCCCCCCCCCCCCCCACTCACTCTAGAAGCAGAAGCAGTAAATCTCTCTCCTTTCTCTCTCTATTTCTCTCTCTCTCCCATCGGCCCTAAGTGCCTTTCCCCTGCGGAACCCCCACCCTGACATCCTGCCCTGTATCTGTGCTGAGAAGGCCAGGACGCCCACTCTCTGAAAGCAGGACATCATCCCCACCCCGCCTATATCCTCATGCTGACACCTCGGCCACCTCCACTCCACACAGGGCAATTGCAGCACCAAACTGTACCTGTTGCTGTAAGTCTATCACAGGGTTATGCTGTGCTGAGTCCAAGACACATTTTTCCAGGGGGACATATTCTATTCTATTCTATTCTACTGTGTTCTATTCTACTGTGTTCTATTCTATTCTATTCTATTCTATTCTATTCTATTCTATTCTATTCCATTCTATTATTCACACCGCACCAGTGAGTAACAACTCATTCTCACTCCAATAACATTAATGTAATCCAAACTACCAATCCAGACTGTTACAATGCTTTATCCTGTTGTCAGTGGTATTGTGGAGAGGCAACAACTGCACTCAAGACGGGTTTTAATCATAATGGAACAGGGTAAACAGGGTACATACAATGTCTTGCATAAATTGTGAATTGCGGAATTAAAATGGTATGGATTGGTAATCTGGAGATTTGTAATGTGTTCATTCTTTCACAAATAGATATTCACATAAACAACCACTGCATACAACACAACACTGGGAGCTGAAAGTCTAGAAACAGCACAACTTAATGATCATCATCATCCACAGTTGCTTTATCACATCCATATACTATATACAAGACCTATAGTTGATTAATGTGACTATACGGATGCTATTAATCTACTGTCAATCAAACTACAATATTGAGATACTACATATACAGTCATGAAATTCTGTAATATTCTGTCATATTTATTCAGCTGACAGAGGGTCATGCTGCCACTCAGTGTTCACACTTAGTCGAGTAAGAGGTTATCTGGACCTGACTTTCCAGCAATCTGTCTTGCGTTTCATTCGTTATTTTTTTGATCCCTTCCTTCCCTCTCTCGGGCCTCGGGCTTACTGGGTAAAGGCTCCCCACCACAATCTTGCCAAGGTTTCACGCACGACTCTGCCTGCAGGTCATGTTCTTCGCCTGTTCCCCGCAGAGTACCCCGTCTCAATCAGGAGGAAGGAAACAGGCAGCTACTAGAGACAAAGCACTCTGAGTGCACTTGAGCAAACAAACCTATTCGAGAAGACAAGAACCATGCTAGCTTTGACACACATGCACCCCCATAAACACAGCAGAGGCTATTTAAGTCTTGATAAGATGCCGGTACATGTCAAAAGAAAACAATTAAATTGTCTGTAATTCACTGTCCTCCTTTAATAACTTTATTTTGATTTATATACAGTACTGTATATTTAAATATAGGAAAATATCAAGTATTCAGTGAACAGTAAGCTAACTTTGCCATAAATGGTCACAAAAATGTGTTTTCACATTACAGGATATGACTGAATGGTTCCTAAAGTCACAGTTGAAACAATACAAAATGCTATGACATGATTGACTGATTTACAAGTCAAAATAGAATACAATACAACAGATGGCTAGTTTAATAACTGACTCATACAGTTTGCTCACACAGAGAGTATGACATTGAAAGCTGATGTTTGTGGACCATCCACCAGGCCCTTTTGTCGAACTCCAGAAGCAAGAGCCCTCTCCTCTGTGCAGAAAAAAGTAAACCAGTCACAACAATTCTTGTGTCCCTCTCTCAATACCTTTGCTTGCCCTATTCAAATTCCCCAGGGTGATTATTGATGCCATGTGTTGTGTGACTCGACTTGCATTAAAAGATCAATAATTAAGAAATAAGATTAAGTTGTAGAATACTTACATCACAAATTCTGAGGCTGAATCAGAGTCCAGAGTTATAATCCAGATCCTTCCATGGCTGGGATCTGTTTGTGGGAGCAAGTGCACCTCAAACGCCAGTTTGCTGATGTTCTCCCTTGTGGTCCCATTTACACAATGCCTTCCTCCCCAGCACTTTACCTATTGTTCTCCATCTTCCACACGGTGAAGGAGAGACTACTTGTACTGCCAGTCCCTTGAGGGTAGATAAATTGAATGGGGGGGGGGGGGGGGGTGATTGTTGATACTTGCTAGGGCGTTCACACACATACACACACACACACACACACAGACACGAACACACACACACACTAAGACCACCCCCTTCAAACACACACACACACACACACACACAGACACGAACACACACACACACACACACACAAACTAAGACCACCTCCTTCAAACACACACACACACATACACACACACACACACAGACACACACAGACACGAACACACACACACACACACACACACACATACACACACACACACACACATTCTCTTTCTTGTCTTCTCTCCCACCCTCCTCTTATCTTACCAACCTATCAGTTTTTGAGTGCCAGCTATTGTTAAGACCCTCAAGACATAACAGTTGGTTATGTGTCATACACCCACCACTGAGCTCGGGTACATACGGGTATGGACCTCTCTCAAAAAGTTAGTGAAATATGGAAGTGGTTTGAGGGAAGTGTGCAATCCTCATTCCCTGGCACAGGGAACCGAAACATGATGAGGAAAGTTAAAGAGTACAACAGTTAGTTCCAGTCAAACTGCTTATTGATTTCTTGATGACTGGACAAGAGTCATCACGAGTGGCGATAAATAAGGACAGTTGGCTTGATTAAGCAACTTTTGGTTCTGCAAAAAAAGTGGTTCCCAATGCAAAAGAAAGCCAATTTAAGCCCATATTATCTTTCCTCCTTCAATGTGAGGGAGAAATGGATTAATAATATCAAGATGTTTTATACCCCAAATACTCTTTTGCTATTCCTATTTGCATCCAGCAGATGTAATTCTTAAAAGATATTATTGGGATACAGCTGTAAAAGAAGGGCATGGTGTTCCCAGAGGTCAGGATCTATGGAATCTAGTGGTGCACACCACACTGAAGGCACCTCCCAGTGTCATACAGACCACTCGAATGACTGCTGGTGGACCCCTATCAGAAGTAGCTAGCTATATTATGCAAGTCCACATTAGCTTGAAATCTATATTTCCATGTCTCAATTTACTATCACATGTCCACTCATGCTTCTGAAAGCGTACACATAATCAATACAACATGACCAAACTGAATTATCCCTTTGCAATATGAATCAATCAAGAGATCAAATCAAAATGTAATAGTCACTCATCTAATCATGTATCTACAGCTAGTTACTAGTAGTTAATACTAGTTAATACAGTGAGACAGCCCAAAATAAATCCTACAAGGAGCACTTCTGCTTTTCTGCATTGTATAAGAAGCTGTGCATAGGTTTATCCCCTTCATGCATGTATCAGTGCTTCCCTTGTGAACCTTGACCTTGTGAGTCTCCGAGAACCCAAAGATTAAATGATGGAGTGTTATCACATCCTGCTGCACCTCTCTCTGTTGGTCTGCTCAGTCACAGGTATGGTAGTTTTTTGTTTTGTTTTTTCAAACATTTTCAAAGTGCAATTTTAACAGTGCATCAGTTTGAGGGACTCAGTAATTGGATTGTACGACAGATGTGTTTAAGCAATTGACTTAGTTGAATGATCATTGCTTTCCCATGTCAATCTCTTCAAAAGGTTTGAATGCAGATATTGTTGAATTCAGAAGGGATGGGGAGCAGATTGAGATTGCATGCTCCACTGATCTACAAAATCAAGGATGAATGTACCTTTATCACACCTATCACACCAGGGATGTGTTCTATCTCACTCCAGGAATGAAGTGCACTCCCAGACTACCCTTCGACAATAGGGTTAAGGTTACAGGCCTTTTCTCCAATCTGATTGCCACAATTAGCAACCTAACCACAAATGACACTGGAGTTTTCTGGTGCCAGTACTTAAGGTTTGGTAGAGCAAAACAATATACATCCGAAATTTAACAGGGTTGGACCAGGTGTGTCCCACTCATGGACCAAAAGAGGTACCTACGTGTTTGTAGAGATGTGTGGGTCTGTGCATTATGTGCGTGTTACGTGAGAGTGTATCCATATATCATACATATATTGCTAGTATGTGTGTCTGTGTGTGTGTGTGTGTGTGTGTGTGTGTGTGTGTGTGTTTGTGTGTGTGTGTGTGTGTCAGACACCAAACAGGACGAGGACCACAATTGCGTCACGTTCAAAAGTTTATTTAAGGGTTGGGGGTTTCAGGGGTTCCGGGGGGGGTACAGGAGTTCCAAGAGTCTGCGTGTGTGTGTTCCCCCAGTAGCCGAACAGCGAAGGCAGGAGCTGGATGATCCGGGAAGTCCTGGGGGAAACACACACACAACAGCAATTGAAACGAAGCAGCAGTACAGTCAAGGACTAGGCGGTATTCGTAGAAGAGGGACGGAAGGCAGGTCAAGATTACCGGGGCTGGAGAACACAGAAGTAGTCGAGCGGGTCCGGGATCACAGGCAAAGAGTCAGAGGCGTTTTCAATAAACAGGCAGGTAACTGGTGCTGGTTGCAGACGATCTGACAAGTGTGGACTGAAAAGCAAGGCTTTATATAGAGGGCATGATGAGTGGTGAATGCAGTGCAGCTGGTAGGTAACGAGGGTGAGGCAGAGCAGAGCAGGAACAGGTGGAGGTCATCAGACTTCAATCAGCACGTGTACCAGGCAGAGAGAGAGCTCATGACAGAACCCCCCCCCTAAGGGACGGCCCCAGAAGTCCCCAAGAGTGACACCACGTCGGGAGGGCGGAGGGGAGCCGGTGGAGGGCTAGAATTCCTCCGAGCGGTCCGAGTGAACATCCTCATCCTCGGAGGGAGCTGGAGGGTCGTGGACAGAAGACGGGACAGGTACCGAGACAGGGTCAGGATCAGGCACATGACAGGAAGCCGGGCGGGCAGGACGGTTAGGGACCCCTCTGGGGCGGCCCCTACGGATTGCAGGTTGATCAGGATGCAGACGGTGGAAGTCGGCGATGAGTGTCCGGTCCACAATCCGACTGGCTGGCACCCAGGTTCTCTCCTCAGGTCCATAGCCCTCCCAGTCGACGAGATACTGGAGGCCCCTACCTCGCCGTCTGGACCGAAGCAGGCGTCGAACGGTGTACACCAGCCCACCGTCAACGAGGCGAGGAGGAGGAGGAGGAAGCGGCACGGGGACCAGCGGGCTTTCATGCGTCGGCTTGACTTTCGAAACATGGAAAGTAGGGTGCACCCTCATGGAGGTTGGCAACTGGAGCCGGACTGCGGTTGGGCTGATGACCCTCTGGATAGGGAACGGGCCGAGGAATCGAGGTGCCAGTTTACGCGATTCCACCCGCAGTGGGAGATCCTTGGCTGACAGCCACACCTTCTGGCCAACACGGTAGGCGGGTGCCGGCGATCTTCGGCGGTTAGCCCCAGTGGCATAGCTGACAGCTGACTTGAGTAGCGTGGCACGAGCTTGTGACCAGGTACGACGGCAACGGCGGGCATAGGCGAGGGCAGACGGGCAGGACACATCTCCTTCCTGGCTGGGGAACAGGGGGGGCTGGTAGCCATACACACACTGGAAAGGTGACATACCAGTGGCAGAGCAGGTGAGGGAGTTGTGAGCATACTCTATCCACATCAGTTGTTGTGCCCAAGCCTGGGGTTTGCGAGAAACCATGCACCGCAGCGCCTTCTCCAGCTCCTGGTTTGCCCGCTCGGATTGACCATTGGACTGGGGGTGGAACCCAGAGGTGAGACTCACTGTGGCCCCTAGAAGACGGCAGAACTCCTTCCAGAATGTAGAGGTAAATTGCGGGCCTCGGTCAGAGACAACATCCCTGGGCAGCCCGTGTAGACGGAAGACATGATCAAGAACAGCCTGGGCAGTCTCTCTGGCAGATGGCAGTTTAGGGAGGGGAATGAAGTGTGCCATCTTGCTAAACCGGTCAACCACAGTGAGAATGACAGTCATCCCACCTGATGGTGGGAGGCCAGTTACAAAGTCCAAGGAGACGTGGGACCAGGGTCGTGTGGGCACAGGCAAGGGCTGGAGTAAACCAGCGGGGGGCCGAGTGGAGGACTTGTTCTGATTGCAGGTGGGGCAGGCACGGACGAATTCTCGGACATCCCTTCTCAAAGACGACCACCAAAAGCGCTGGGCAAGGAGATGGCAGGTGCGGGCGGAGCCCGGGTGGCAGGCAAGGCGGGAGTTGTGTCCCCACTGTATGACCCGGGACCTCAAATTATCTGGGACGAAGAGACGACCGTCTGGGCATGCACTGGGACTGGGATGGTCACGGAGGGCCTCTTGAATTTCCTCCTCGATATCCCAGGTCAGGGCAGCTACGACGCAGGGATCGGGCAGAATTGATGCAGGTTCCTGGGAAGGGGCGTCATCCTTATGAAACTGACGGGAGAGAGCGTCCGGCTTGGTGTTCCGAGAACCTGGGCGGTATGACAGGGTGAAGTTGAATCTGGTGAAAAACAAGGCCCAGCGGGACTGTCTGGGGTTAAGACGTTTGGCATTGCGGATGTATTCGAGGTTTTTGTGATCGGTCCAGACCAGGAACGGAACTGTGGACCCCTCCAGCCAGTGACGCCACTCCTCCAGGGCAAGCTTGACAGCCAACAGCTCACGGTTTCCAACATCATAATTGCGCTCTGCAGGTGAAAGCCGGCGAGAGAAAAATGCACAGGGGTGCAACTTGTTGTCCTCCTCTGCCCGTTGAGAGAGTATGGCCCCGACTCCCACGTCTGAGGCATCCACCTCGACAACGAACTGCCGGTCTGAATCCGGCATCTGGAGGATGGGGGCAGTGGTGAACCGGGCCTTGAGGGTATGAAAGGCTGTGTTGGCCTCTGGGGTCCAGGAAAAGGGGTGTTTGATGCTGGTCAGAGCTGTGAGGGGAGCGGCGACGGAGCTGTAGTTCCGGATGAATTTCCGGTAGAAATTGGCAAAACCGAGGAATTGCTGCAGCTTCTTCCTATTCCCCGGAACTGGCCAGGAGGTAACTGCCGAGACCTTTGCGGGGTCCATCTGGATATTGCCTTCAGCGACGATGTATCCCAGGAATGACACAGTCTGAGCATGGAACTCGCATTTCTCCGCCTTGACATAGAGAGAGTTCTCCAGGAGCCGTCGAAGAACCAGCTGGACATGACGGGTGTGTTCGGACAGAGTTCTGGAGAAAATTAAGATGTCGTCCAGGTACACGAAGACGAATTTATTCAGCATGTCCCGCAGCACATCATTCACCAGCGCCTGGAATACCGCTGGGGCGTTGGTGAGGCCAAATGGCATTACCAGGTACTCATAATGGCCGGTGTGGGTGTTGAATGCTGTCTTCCACTCGTCACCCTCCCTTACTCGCACTAGGTGGTAAGCATTTCTAAGGTCCAGTTTGGTGAAAATAGTGGATCCCTGGAGCAATTCAAAAGCAGAGGTGAGTAAAGGCAGAGGGTACCGGTTCTTCACTGTGACATCATTCAGACCTCGATAATCAATGCAGGGGCGAAGAGAACCATCTTTCTTTCCCACAAAGAAGAACCCGGCACCAGCAGGAGAGGAAGACGGGCGGATGAGTCCAGCTGCCAGGGAGTCCCTGATGTAATCCTCCATAGTTTTTCTTTCAGGAGGGGATAGTGAGTAGAGGTGACCTTTGGGTGGAGCAGTCCCAGGGAGGAGATCAATGGCACAGTCGTACGGACGGTGTGGGGGCAGAGATGTGGCTTTGGTCTTGTTGAACACCTCTCGGAGGCCATGGTAACATTCAGGGACATTAGAAATGTCGTGGGCAATGCTGGGGGGTACTGAGCCGGGGGGCAGCGAGGCAGCACGCAAACAGGTCAGGTGGCAGGCATTTCCCCACTCTTTCACAGTTCCGGAGGCCCAATCGAGGTGAGGATTGTGGAGACGGAGCCAAGGGTAGCCCAGGATTAGGGGTTGGCCTGGAGAGCTGAGCAGGTGGAAGCGGATGGTCTCTCGGTGGTTTCCTGACACCATCATTGAGATGGGGGCTGTGATGCTGGTAACTGTGCCAATTGCGTGACCGTCCAGGGCCCGGGCTGGAACAGGAGTGGACAAGCGATGGCTTTCCAAGCCCAGCTGACGAGCAAGTCCTGTGTCAATAATGTTTGCTTCTGCGCCAGAGTCCACCAGGGCTGCCAGGGTGTGGGTGGAATCAGACAGGTGAAGACAGACTTGGATGAGGGGTTTACGGCTGATGGAGGGCTGAATGTTCATTGAGCTCATCCGGATTCCTCCTACATCTGGTGAGCTCCGGCTTTTGCTGGACAGGTGGCGACTCGATGACCATCACCACCACAGTACAGGCACAAGTTGGAGGTGATGCGTCGCTGGCGCTCTGCAGGGGTTAGGGAGGTGCGGCCGATCTCCATCGGTTCAGACTGGTCCGGCTGGCTAGATGGTGTGGCAGGTGCGGACAGAAGGGCAGTTGGGACACTCCGTGTGCTGGTGGATGGACTCTGGCGCCCTCTCTCATGACGGCGGGCCTGGATCCTGCGGTCGATGCGGACAGCCAGAGCAATGGCTTCATCAAGAGTGGGGGGTTGATCATGGGAAACCAGCTCGTCCTTTATGTAGTCCGCCAGGCTGTGGAGGAAAGCATCCACCAATGCTTCCATGTTCCAGGAGCTTCGACTTGCCACGGTTCGAAAGTCGATGGAGTAATCCGCAACAGTCCTTCTGCCTTGGCGAATACTCATCAGGATCCGAGATGCCTCGGCTATTGTGGATTCCAAATCGAATACCTTGAGCATCTCCTCTGCGAATAGGTTGAAGGTTGCACATGCTGGGGTCTGGCGCTCGAACTCCGCCGTTCCCCAGAGTCGAGCTCGGCCCGTCAGGTGAGTGATCACGTAACCGACCCTCGCCCCTTCAGTGGCAAAAGTCCTGGGTTGCAGGGTAAACTGGACACGGCAGCTCGTCAGGAACGCCCGTACCTGGGTTGGGTCGCCGCTGAACCGCTCTGGATTGCCGATCCTGGGTTCTGGGGCTCCGGCAGCCACGGTAGCAGTGGACTGGGCAGGAGACTCGGGTGCTGGGCCGGTGAGCAGGCTGGCTGGGGCTGGGCCGGTGGGAGCAGGCAGAGGAGAAAGGTTGGTGAGAAGTTGAATGATCATTGCAAGTTGTTGCTGTTGCTGCTGGAACTGCTGACGCTGGCTCAAGCCGGCTTGAAGTAGGGAGGCAATGTCAGCAGTGTTGCGGTTTACCTCTCTCTCTGTCTCTTCCAGGCGTTGCATGGCGGTGGGTGGTTCTGGTTCGTCGGTTTCCATGCTGGTTCGACCGTGCGCTGGGTCCATGTTTGGTCAGATCGTACTGTCAGACACCAAACAGGACGAGGACCACAATTGCGTCACGTTCAAAAGTTTATTTAAGGGTTGGGGGTTTCAGGGGTTCCGGGGGGGGTACAGGAGTTCCAAGAGTCTGCGTGTGTGTGTTCCCCCAGTAGCCGAACAGCGAAGGCAGGAGCTGGATGATCCGGGAAGTCCTGGGGGAAACACACACACAACAGCAATTGAAACGAAGCAGCAGTACAGTCAAGGACTAGGCGGTATTCGTAGAAGAGGGACGGAAGGCAGGTCAAGATTACCGGGGCTGGAGAACACAGAAGTAGTCGAGCGGGTCCGGGATCACAGGCAAAGAGTCAGAGGCGTTTTCAATAAACAGGCAGGTAACTGGTGCTGGTTGCAGACGATCTGACAAGTGTGGACTGAAAAGCAAGGCTTTATATAGAGGGCATGATGAGTGGTGAATGCAGTGCAGCTGGTAGGTAACGAGGGTGAGGCAGAGCAGAGCAGGAACAGGTGGAGGTCATCAGACTTCAATCAGCACGTGTACCAGGCAGAGAGAGAGCTCATGACAGTGTGTGTGTGTGTCTGTGTTTGTGAACATAAGCAAATCTCACTTTCTCTTAGTTCAATGCCAATAAAATATTCTGATTTTGAACATAGGAGAGCCCATCCAGATGTCCACCTTGTTGATCATGTTTGCGGTCACTGCCAGCTCCCTGGTAGTTCCCAATCTCAATTCTGGGTAAGTGCAGGCACTATTATGACACCATGCCTTAAAGCAGTAGTGTCAAACTCCCGGGCCCCAGGACAGTTTTGTGCGCCCCCTTGATTGATTTAGGTATCGCATATCAATTACAATGACATGCCCAGCACACCCAGGAAGACAGAGAACAGTGTGACAGAGGTGGAGCATGTACAGTTACAGTACAGTTATGGTGTGGTATGGTATGGTTTTACTCTATCTCATCTCACTACTCTCTTTGTTTGGTACCTTTTCTGTCTGTGTCTGCATGGTCCTCACAGGTGAAAAAATGCAGTGGAGTAAATGGAACTCCCAGCTGGGGTGCTCAAAGGTGTGGTGGGGGGGGGGGGGGCATTGCTACTTCTCATTGTTAACAGTCAAGAGTTGTCCTATTAGTGGAGCGGTTAAGCTCACGTAATGAGAAGTATTGTGCATTTTATGACTAAAGCATGACATTTTGTTCAGTGTTTCTACACACCTTGAAGTTTATTTTCAGACGTGGAGGCACTTCAGATCTGGCATCTGGGGCTAGATATTTGCTGTATAATATACACATCTTTCATATATACATGTGCCTATGTACTTATACACCTACCATGTACCTATACAAACCTAATTAACCATCCTAATTCTAAACTCAACGATTATACACTTGCTAATATGCTTTGCCTTTGTGTTCAGACTGTCTCCTGCAGTGACATATAACAATTCAAACACATATAGTAGCAGTGGTAATAGTAACAATAGCTTGTTGAATTTGAGTGAATAAAAAGCATGATATTATCCATACAGTATCCGTTCATTGTGGTTCTTTCTAAGATAAAACTGGGTTAACAAAAAAAATAATAAAGCAGTGAATGATTTCCTGTCACATCAACAGCAAAAGGGAGTGTTCCAGTTCTCCACGCGGTCTAAGCTTTCACTGAATAGAGCTGGTCTCCAATTCCAGTTGTGTCTGTTGTGGGATCCAAATGCTCTATTCATATTTTTATATAGCTAACACTAGTACCCTCAACTAGTCCATATGCCATTATAAAATTAAAACTATTTTATAAATAAAAACTTTTTTTTTTTTTGGCAAACTACTGTACATAGTGCACTAATAAAACACAACAATGGCTTACGGAACTGATTAATGTTGTGGTTTAATGCAGCCTTCACATGCTATGTCAAACATCGTAATACGCAAGTTCCAAGTAAGTGAACAAATAGCATGCATATTCTGCTTGACATGATGTTAAAACTCCAACTTTGCAATAAAAGATAATCTAGAATATGGCATAAATAATCCCTTTGCAATGTCTCCTCACTAGCTGATGGTAAATCCTGAACTTGCAGGCTAAGCTAGCTAGTTTGTTTCTGCTAGTCTCAGAGTCAATATGGAACTTGTCAAAAACCTGATGATAATAAAGCCCAGCCATTTAGAGGGGAGATATGATTGTTGAAAATTGAAATTAGTCTCTCACTGAAACATTATTGCTTCGCCCTATAACAGGACCACCAATCATCAACTTTCTTTCCAGCAACTGCAGAGGCTGGTAAAATTCTGATTCACATTCCCTTCACCCTTCACATTCCACCGCAAACTTAATAGATAGGTTTTAAGGGTTTATTTACTCTGAAACATTTGTTGAAACAATGTTGATGGTCAAAATAAAATTAGGGCTGATGACATTTTAATTTTAAATAAAGTTATCGAAAAATATTTTATAATATCTTAGGCCTATAGGGCCTTGACAGTTTCCTGCTGTATTATGGATATCGGAAATGTAATTAGGACTGTGTTTGATTAAATGTTAAAATGGCTTGCCACATGCATGGTAACGTCACTGTCTTAAGGTTTTCCATGTCTGTTGGACAGTGAGATAATAGTGCATATTCAGCTGTTCTTGCATGTTCTTGCAGCCAACTTTCCAGTGGTAAAGATAGAGAGGGAATCAAATCCAACTTTTCTTTAGCCAGATTGGAAATTCAATGCATTGTATGCTGTGAATAAAAGACAAAACACACAGAAGTGTGAACAAATTAGTGTTTTTGAAGAAACCCATTGATACACATTTTCTTGAATTTCCCCTGGGGATCAATAAAGTATCTATCTATCTATCTATCTATCTATCTATCTATCTATCTATAATTTTAAGATCCCAAACTTCAAAAATCACCATCTTCTCTGATGCAGGAACTCACGGCATGCCATCAGAGATTGGAAGGCTAGCTTTGCGTGAGAACCTTCAGCCTTGTCATATCATTTTCTGACTCTGTACAGAAATCTCTTCACCTCACGCACGCAAGTCCATGATTTGTGTGAGTATGTCTCTGTGTGTGTGTGTGTGTGTGTGTGTGTGTGTGTGTGTGTGTATAAACCCTCTTGAAAATGTTCAGCACATTCGTGAAAAGGAAGTTACACCCACTTCAGGAAGACATGGCACGTAACCCTCTGTCGGTGAGGCCATGCACACTCCCCCTGAACAGCCCCGAGCAGCAGTGAGAGGCAGAAAGGCCACTATAAAGTCCACACACACTTGAGTGAAATATGGAAAACGTCTGGGTTGCATGCAAATCTATAGCCCTAATTCTGAAGGCTTCAGATTGTACCTGAATCATTGTTGCTGTTTGATGTCTGTCTGTATGTATGGCATGCTATCATGCCATGGTGTTTCAAAATGCATTTGTGGTGTTGCTGATTTTCAGGCTGTTGTATAAGCTTGTGCGTACAAATAATGGCAACATTCAAGAATGCCTGAAAAGTGCTTACTATGTGAAAAGATCAGCTGATGTTTGATGTGATCATCCAGGGAAAATGTTTTGTATGGAGCACAAAACAGACCGCCAGTGGCATTTTATATCGGAGGAAATATTACAGCCATCTAACTGAGAAAATGTTGTATCATAATTGATATGACCACAGGAATGAAGGGAAGATTTGCACCATCACACATTGGTCATTGAATCAAATGGAAAGGCTTGTTTCCTAATTATATAATCAAAGGTGGAGCCCTCACTGGGGACAGACTGTTCTTTCTGGGACCACATTGTTCAGGAGGGTCCTCCAGGGTCAATGAAAACTAGTGCCTAATTTCACATGTGTTCACCTTGACCTCCTTCCTTCCAGTGTCCTGGATAGACGCAATAAAGCTCTTCCTCTCCTGTCTTTCAACCAGACAGGCTGCGCCCACCAACGCTGCAGCAGGAAATCTCTTGTTCCTTCGCAATTAGTGGCTTCCTCTGCCAATCAGACCTTCTGGCCTGCAAGCCTTGAGCAGGCAACCAAGTGCCCAACATCTGATACCTTTGAAGATGAGGGATACAGATGACTGTGCCAAACAGCCCAAGAGAGGGGGCATGTGATGCATCCAGTGTTGTAAATTAAAATGTCAGGCAGGTCTGTGATTCAACATAGTGGCTGTTTTATTGGCCAGCCTGGTCCAAATCCCTTCTGTGCTGATGTTAAGAACACATAACTACCACTGGTGTTAAAACACATTATCATCTTCTGCAAGTGTTATGTTCAATTGATAAGGGCAGGTGTCACCCTCTACAAGTTCATTATACATATATATATACTGATGGCATGAATATACACTAACTGCACAACACAACTGCATCCTTGTATAAAACACAGCTGTAGTACCTGCCGTGTGGGGCTGCCAGGGTGGAGCTGGGTGGAGCAGGGAGGGAGCAGGGTGGAGGAGGGTGGAGGAGGAGCTGTCCTCAGCTGCCCGCTGTGAGACTGAAGCTTCTCCACCAACGTGTGACTGCTTGTGATATAGAGATTTATTAAAGGTGCTCTAAGCGATGCCACACATTTTTTAGGCTAAAACATTTTATGCCACTTACTGTAAACATCACCTAACCAAACCCTAGCTGTCTGTGTCCTAAATACACTGTAAAAAAAACACGATCTCTGTGGACAGCCCAGGCTCCAAAAACGGCAACAAAAACAACCTGGGCAAACCTAGCCCATAAAAACATAACAAACTGTTGCAGCAAATCACAGACGAGATGCACATTTAGGAGAGTTTCAATTGCCCGGGAGGGAGGGGGAGGAAGTAGCAAGCTAGCTCTCTGTTTTGTTTGAAAGTCAACAGAAGTGACGTTACCCAGCATCGCTTAGAGCACCTTTAACATCCTGCTCCAGGAACCTAGACTGACTTGCAAATCAAGTGTTTTCTCCCTTTTTCTAATCAGCCAGGCTTTATACAGCTTCCCAGGGGGTGTGTGTGTGTGTGTGTGTGTGTGTGTGTGTGTGTGTGTGTGTGTGTGTGTGTGTGTGTGTGTGTGTGTGTGTATGTGTGTGTGTGTGTGTGATAGGACTGGGGTACCTATTAACAACAATAGGTTTAACAAACTGGGGTATTAACAACAATCCCCTCTTTAATGTCAACGTGAAAGCAAATTTCTACTGAGTAATGTTAATTAATTACAAATAATGCAAAATAAGCGATTGCGTAAAGCTTTTCTCTGGTCAAGGTTATTGAAAAGCATAAGTGAGGGGATGGATACAAAAAAAATGTCAAGTGACTGAACATCCCTTTCCTTACATGATGATGATCCCCTTCTAATAAATCTTATTAAATCCCGACTAAAGACATATGGGAGACTCCAAGGTCAAATGGAAGAAGTTTGGTTGGTCTGATGAGACCAAAATTGAGCTTTTTGGCCATAAGACTAGATGCTGTTTTTGACACCAAGCCCTGCACATCATCAAAAACACATCATCCCTAATTTGAAGCATGATGGTGGTAGCATCATGATGGGGATACGTCTCAACAACAGGCCCTGGAAGGCTTGTAAAGGTAAAAGTAAAATGAATTCAGCAAAATATATGGAAATCCTGGAGGAAAATCTGATTCAGTCTGTAAGAGAACTACTACTTAAGAGAACTACTACTTAGGAGAAGATTTACTTTCCAGCAAGACAATGAGCAAAAGCATACAGCAAAAACTACACAGTATAAGTATAAGTATATATACTCTTTTGATCCAGTGAGGGAAATTTGGTCTCTGCATTTATCCCAATCCATGAATTAGTGAAACACACACTAATCCAGGGCAGTGAGCTGCCTGCTACAGTGGTGCATAGGGAGCAGTGAGGGGTTAGGTGCCTTGCTCAAGGGCACATCAGCTGTGGATGTGGGCATGGGAGAGCAGTACTCAACCACTTCCCCCACCCACATTTTTCCTACTGGGTCGGGGATCGAACTGGCAACCCTACAAGCCCGAAGCCCTAACCAGTAGGCCACGGCTGCCCCACAGACAACAAGGTGAATGTTCTGGAGAGGCAGCGTCAAAGCCCAGACCTCAATCCTAGAAAATCTGTGGCTGGACTTGAAAAGGACTGTTCACACCCGATCCCCTTACAACCTGACAGAGCTTGAGCAGTTTTGCAAAGAAAAATTTAGTAAAGTTGCAGTATCAAGATGTGCATGCCTAACTGAGACCTATCCATGCAGGCTCCATGCTTTGATTGCGGCCAAAGATGCATCTACTAAATGCAGACTTAAGAGGGGTGAATATTTATGCAATCACATATTTTGCATTACATATTTTTAATCAATTAACACTACTTTGTAGAAACCTGATTTCATTTTGTCATTAAAGAGGGTATTTTTGTAAATTATTGAAAAAAGGCCAAATTAAATTGAGCAAGATTCCTTTTATAAAAGTAGCAAAAGTGGAAATATCCAATGGTGAATACCTTTTATAGGCACTGTACATATTAGTTCACAGCTAACTGTTTACTGATCTTTCCTCTTTTGAATAATGTCATGTCAAAATATATTATATGATTTAATCCATAACATACTGTATATATTAGGCCTTAATATTGTGATAATGTGTAATAAGGAATCACAGATACAAATTGTCTATAAGAGTATCATATAATATAATGCTTAGTACTGCACTAACTGCACTTTCAGGTTTTTAACGCTCTTATCATGTAACTTAATACTGTAAAAGTAAAGTCATCATCAGCATTTATGGGAATATAATAGCCTTATCTGGAGTGATACTGTCCAGACTGAGAACTCATATAGGATTTTAAAGAGCAGGAAACACCACCCAAAGTCTGGGCAGTCACCTCAGCGATGGCCCCAATCACTCAGTATATAAATCAGTCCATGTCTGATGTAGGGCAGTATGGATACAGCTGTCTACTCTGATGATTTAGACTGTAAAGGCAGACTGGTGACACAAGTGACCCTCCTGGCAATAAATTACAGCTTCAGGTGAAGATAAGCTCTAACATACAACTGAGCTAGTGTGTTTAAAAGATATTGGGTTTTTCATCGTAATCAAGTGTAGTTTTCATGACAATGATAATGAAATATTGATACACCACATCTGTGCTTCTTTCCAGAGCAGCATCAGGGATACATAGAGATATAATGACAGGCATTCAGACAAAGCATGCATAAATACAAAATGACCTCTTCTCACACATTGTTCTAATAATTAGTGCTGTCAAAATGAATACTAGATACCAAATATTAATATCAAAATAGCGGGGTGACTGTGATTTCACCTCATTGTCTTTCAGAGTAACCTCAGGCCATGATATTGTATGAAACTAAATGAAACTCCTGGCATACTATCAAGGGGATAGGTCATTTTAAAAGGAGTCACTGGACTCTCTCTCTCTCTTTCTCTCTTCTATCTGAGTGCTGTTTGTTTCTGTTTCTCTTTTGTCTTTCATATGTGAATGGACTACTGGCACTAAACATACAGGCCTGGTGTTTGTTGTAACATTGCATAAAATCTTAATATGACCATATCCAGTGGTAAGGTTTCTGCTGTTTCTCAAAATGCCACTAGATGTCCAGTCTCCTCAGTCAGGCAACATGATTCTCTTTGGTTTCAATGGAGCAATTTTCTTTAAATTATTAATTATAATTGTAAGATGCAGTTTAGTTTAGTTTACTTCGCCACTTTACTGAATTGATTGTGTAATGGGTTATAATCAAGGACTGCAACTTTTAAGTGAAAAGATTTAAGAATAAAATGTTGTTGTCTTTTTATGATAGGTTCTTACTCTTTTCCCTAATTTTAGATAATTATATTTTGCATGTGCTTCTGTGCAAGTGTGGTTGAAATTCTCCAAAATGATTTCAAATATCTTGCTGTCTCTGGAAGATAACTTGAAAAGGTCCAATGTGTATTATGTGGCATCCACTAGATGGCAGCAAGCATAGTCTTCTCCATTTGTCCCACCATCATATCATATTGAGTCATTTATATCATGTAGGCTACAAAGCCCATTTCCAAAAAAATAAGGACACTGTGTAAAATGTAAATAAAAACAAATGTAAATAAAAACTTGAAAAGTTGTGTAATGCTAAAGAAAGCAATGGACATGAGCCAGTGTCTTTCAACACAGTTTGACGCTCCATCCACAAATCGTCACCT
The DNA here is from genome assembly GCF_018492685.1 of Alosa sapidissima. NCBI lineage: Eukaryota > Metazoa > Chordata > Actinopteri > Clupeiformes > Clupeidae > Alosa > Alosa sapidissima. The sequence continues at coordinate 10,704,481 of NC_055967.1, read as the reverse complement.
TTCTAAAATAATGGCATAAGTATTTTTTCAGGTTTTTCAGAAAAGTTAACCAAAATTGAAATAGTGATGATTTAAGCAAAAAATGAGAAATTCTTCCACCTTATATGTGCCATAGCTCAATTTAAAAATGGACCAACAAATGAACCAAAATTTGAAATTGTTTTTGGAAATCAAAACTCCTGGACTCCGTATCCTCCAGGACAAAGGGGGGGGGGGCATCCACAGTTAAAGACCCAGGATCTTTGATGGTATGAGGATGCAATGGTGCCTACTGTATGGCATGGGCAGCTTGCTCATCTGGAAAGGCACAGTTAATGCTAAATTATATATACAGGTTTTGAGCAACATGTGCAGCCATCCAGACCTCTTTTTCAAGGAAGGCCTTGAATATTTCAAGAAACCAATGCCAAACTGGCAAACTCTATAGTGCACATATTACAATAGTATGGCTCTGTAGTAAAGTAAGTGCTAAAATGGCCTGCCTGCGGACCTGTCACATTTGGTGTTTAATGGGTTGGAAAACACAGCTAAGAAGACCCCAGACTGTTGAGCAGCTGAAATCCTGTCAGGCAAGAATTGGACAAAATTTAATTCTAAAAATGCCAACTGGTCTCCTCAGTTCCCAAATGTTTAGACACTGTTGTTAAAGAAAAAGGTGATGGAACAGAGTGGTAAACGTAGTAAAAAATGTCCCAACTTTTTTTGAAATTGTTGCTGGCATCAAATTAGACAACAACAACAATTAAATGTATCTGTTTCAACAACTGATATGTTATATTTGCACTATCCCCAGTTAAATATATAGTTTATATGTTTTGCAAAGAATAGCATACTGTTGTTATTTAAATTTTACACAGCATCCCAACTTTTCAGGAAATGGGGTTTGAAGCCTACATTTGCCAAATGTGCGCAAATAGGCCTATGTCATATTCGCTGACACCTGTGAGTATCTCTTTGCCCCTCCTTTATCTCCTATAATTTAATTTCGTGACTCAATTCAAATGATTGAATTGATTTTCTTCGATGACATAAGTAAAAAAGACAATTATGATTAACTTTTTAACTTATGCCATCGAAAACAACAACTTATTTTCTAACATTCACATGTACTGTATGCCTTTACGCTGTCTCTGACCTTGAAAGCTTAAGTGCTATCCAAGGTCCTGAAAACAATATGTGTCATATTCTGTAGACAAGAGGATGGAACCTTGTGTTTTTGTATACCAAACAAGTCAGGATCAGGTTATCTTATTGACCACAACATCTGTGAGCTTTTTAATTGCCCCACTCCGCCCAGTAAGTTCTTTTGGGATGCAGCGTGTCCCCAAAACGTTCGAAATTCAATTTCAGGTTAATTACCGTTGTTAGCCTTAAGATGGCAGTAATGTACTACGCATTCCGCGTTTTGGCCTCGCTGTGTATAAAGTTAACATTTTCAATCATGCCATCCTTACACTTCAATGTGATATTTTAATAATTAGGAGTTAAACATTACCAGTAGGGCCTAGGTCTAATGCATATTTAACAATAAACGCAGCTAAAGAATCATACAGCGTTTGCGAATTGATTGCCCATTTTTTAGCATGCGGTTTGCATACGTGCCTTAACGCATGAGAACTCAATGCCTGTGCATACCACTGGGTCATTAGTCCTTCTCTCCCTCCGCATCCTCCTCTTCATATTTCTGGGGTGGTCTTGAATGACAGTGTGTGACGTCAGAAGGTGCACAACTTGGGGACATACGAATACCTTCAGCCAAGTGGACAACACGCGTTTACTAGCACTAATAGTGGTCTGCACTTGCCCGTGATGAAGAACCAACACTTTACCTGTTCGGAGAACATGGGAACTGTAGTCGTCTGCGTCATTTTGCTCTCGTTTATACTGGAAGTCGCTGAATGTAGTGGAAATGGAATTAAAATGCGAGATAATGCCTGTCCTTTTCGTTGTAATTGTGAAAGCGACGACATACTCCAACGAGTTGATTGCGCCTACCTCGGGCTCACAGTTCTACCCGCCAACCTGAGCGTGTTTACCTCATTCCTGTAAGTATTCTGTATGATCACATTGACAGAGAGCATATAGCATACTGTAGCTATGTCAGTACTGTATTGTAGGCTACTGAATGAAAGGAAATCCCAAAACTTCAACCAGCATTTATTTCAAAAGGCTATGAATATTGTTGCATAATGTGGTTGTGGTTTATTGAAATATCATGTAAAAATAAAAAAAATAAAAGAGAGGTGTTGGTGATGTAGCCTAAACAAACTATGAAGCAGCTGTAGACTACAACTGCCATTTCAACCTCTTGATATCGTTTATGTTCATATAATTCACCAGGACCTGAATGATAGCATAAGCTGACAATGAACGAACACTACAGCACACATATTGCCTATGATCGAACTGTTTTGTTTACCTTGTGCCCAGCGGTGTAGCTTACTCGGACTACCTGTTTCTCTTTGCGCCAGGAAATGAGAAAAGTCCGTAAACATTTTTTGCTGGTGTAATTTCCTATTGAGACAGGATTCCCGATATTTGACATGGTTTCAAGGACAGGGACTCGGGCTGGTGATGGACAACATAGGCTACAGTACAGTATACAGAGATAGAGTCTGTGTGTGTTTGCCAGCAAATTCATGTGTGTCAGTGACAGAAGGAAAGAGCTAGGAGGCTCAACATCTGAGGGGCTTTCTGCAAACACAAGCTTATTCAGCCATGAAGAACTGCTTAGTCTACTTTTGATAGTCTGTCTAAAGTTGATGATACATGAGGCAACCTTTTGAGCAATGTCTCTAAGCAATGTTCCTGATTTTGTGATTCTGAGTTTTGTTTTTTGACATTCCCATTGTTGATACTGGCCAACAATCTATTTATTGACCATTTGAATCACTAGTAGGCAAAATGTCATGATCATCAAATAGAACCTGAAAAAAAAACACATGGAACCGGTTCTGTGGTTGGCCAGCCACATTGCTCAAAAAGTTGCACAACTTTTATGTATTATCACCTTAACTTCAAGCCCATTTGTAGCCTATTAATCATATAACATTCGTTTTTTTTAATGATGTTCGGACTGCTGAGACCTCCTGACATCAAACAACACTAAGCCAAGGCGATTAGAAAGGGACTGACTTCTGTGGCTATCAGCAGAGCATCAGGCACTTGAGACATGAATGTTTTGATTGCAGGTTTTCACTTGCAGCCGCACACCTGGCTGCCCAAAGAAAGTGGCATCACCCGAGAAAGGCAGGATTGTTTGTGTTTACAGTTTCCTTTTTGTCCACTCTCATAAACACTGCAGTCCAGCGAGCGTGCGCAAACCTGCCTTATCTGCTGGAACATCCAAACAAGAGATTTCCTATCTCATTTCTTTGTGAGCACCGGTAGTAATCACCCCACCATAGTAGTTAGATAGAAGGCATGAGAAGGTGTGCAAGTCACGAAGCCAGCTGATAAATCAAGGATTTTGCCAAGAAAGGAAAGATGAAGACTTATGAACTTTTTTCGAAATCTCCAGCAAACAGGTGACACGTCTTTGCCTATCAGGTTTCCGCAGCACTCTGTTCGGGATGTTTAGTTAATGGAGAGAGGCACTACGCAAGCACGAGTGAATTCATTTATTTAATGGACTGTAAGTCCCTGCAGGTGGTCACACAGATCTAGTGAGTCGATGAACACTAAAGAAACAGTGCACGCTTCCCCTCCACTGTTTCCCCCTTTGGCGAGATTAATAGAGGCATGGTTTAAACAGTCCTCAAGAGCCGCTCGCTGGGCTTAGCTGACAGCTTTGACAAAGCGCCAGCTCGAGGAGCAAAGGGTTTTTTTTTTTGTTTTTTTTTCCCTCAGAAAACTTCTTCTGAGCTTTCCTCCTGGTACTTAATTGGTGAGAACAAAGGGAAATCACTTTTTATTCATTCATTATTCCATTCAATCATGTAACTTCCCTTTATTATTTCGTGGAGAAAGTAGATCAGATTTGACGGTTAACCCTTACAAGCCCGACCATTCTAATTTCGTTAATATTTTAACGATGACCAATCATCTAATATCTCAGCTGTCCAATGACTGATTTTATTTCTGAAATCTTCCCCGTAATGCTGACAACATAAGCTTCAATTTGATATGATTGGTTAAGGGGTTTATGGCGCGAAATGTTTTGGATACTTGAAGATGAGTCGTGAAAAAAACTTTTCCCTTCAGTCGTACATTTTAACATGGACTGCCAGATGCCACCTGCACTTCGTTGGAGTTTACCTCGACTGGAAACCACACAGCTGGATAAACTGAGGTAATATATATTTTACATCGTTTTTAGTTATGGTTAATCTTAATTTGTAGTCATAAAATCATGTTATTTGACAGTAATATGCTTTCTCATCAGCGTCAACATTATGGCATAGCGGGGGCTAAGTGCATCTTCATGTAACTTTAGCTAGCTGCATTACTCTGAACTGCTTGCAGTATTCTCGTTTGCTTTTGATATCAATTATTTTCATTTGACAATTTCATTTAAAAACCTGTTAGTATATAACCTGTAAGTTAGTTTGTTTTCTAGTACCAATTTGCTTGTTAAGTAAGCATTATATTGGCAAGTCAGTATAGCATGCCAAAGCTGAATAAATCAATGGGCGCCGCGTTTCTAAGTTGCGTTCTCTTACATGAAATAAGTTGAGCGATATTTTTACTCCTCTCAATATGTAGTTGTAGAAAACAAGATGTGAAATCACGGATTCTGTCAGAAATGTAGTGCTAATTAACGTATTGCCTCTCCTCGGGTTGTTACCTCAGGCAGTTTGTAGTGAACTGTTTTACCTTGCTAACTTCTAAATGACAAACATCAGACGTGCTTGTCTCAACATTTTCTAAGATGGCATGACTTGATATTCTACTCTTCTCAATATGTAGTTTTATAGAAAACACATATCACATATTATGTCAGAAATGTCATTATTGCATTTAAGCAGTTAGTTACTAGGTGAAATGTAATCTGTCTTTATCTTAATGCCAGCCAGGCAATCAGATTTAGGGTAGCTAAACCCATGTGTAATAAAATTACTTTTCATACTTCTAAATATTTTTGAGTTACTCAAAATGCTTCAATAGTTTAGGCTACCTCTTCTTGTGTATGTATGTGCACACACGCACACATCTGTAGTTTTGTGATTTTATTTTTGTAATTAATAAATGTATTACATTTGTATGATTTTACTGTTGTTTCAGATGGAGGATGACAAGACCTACACAGACCTCCTTGCAGGCCTGAAGAGGTAGCTGACTGCTGATGAGCTTGCGCTCACAATGTTGAAGACCATGTGAGGATGGAGGAAGAAGGTATAGATTTAGGTGGCGTGCGTAGGGTGGTGTAGACTGCCACTAAAACACTGTGAAATAGACTTGTTATGTTGCTTTTTATGTTGTTGTCCCAAGCATATGTGGTTTTACCAACCGGAACGGGTGGAAGGTTGTGCTTAGTAGGCCGTCGTATGCAAACACACAGTGCAGGGGCATGGGACGAAGAGACCCCAGAAGAGTTTCACAGTTTTCTGGGATTGATCATTGACATGGGACTTCACTTCCCTCCCTAATATCCATTGCTACTGGGGAACCAAGTCTCTGAAGGGATCAGGGAGCGTTGACCAAATGAGAAATACATATTGTGTACACTTTTTCTCCATTGACATTGCTGTTTCAGTAGTTTATTATTTCAAGTTTGGCAATGCAGAATCTGGTGTTGAACCTAGGTTTGGTAGCTACAGCCAGAAAGACTTTGGCGAAAATCTATCACAACAGCTGGCAGGCATTTCCGTCAAAATTTCAGCCTCGCCTTCAGCTGCTCCAACTACTACTCTGTCATCTTTTCATCAAGTACATATTCCTGTACAGCAGGAGCCAAAGAAAAAGTGTTGGCTTTGTTATAAAAACAATACATAATAACACTAAAGTAGCTTGTATGGCCTGGAGTTTAGCGGTAGGTGACTGCTTTTTTGGTAAACAAAATTGCTGTCAGATTTGGCATTCTACAGAAGGGGATGCGTTTCGTTATGAGTCATAAGTCTTCTGTGTTTAACCTTCAGGTTCCCCACCCCACCTTTCCCTATCCTCCTCTGTGTGTGTGTGTGTGTGTGAGAGTTTGTGTGTATATGTGTGTATGTGTTTATTCTCAACAGGCTTGTTCTATGTAATCCACTTTCAAATTTTCAATCAATGTTTAGACACATTGATTTTTGAGTGAAGTTGATTGTATTCCTAGCTTTTCATAAATAATACATTTTATAGATGTATATCATTTTCATATTACACTAATTTATATAAGGAAGTTGTATCTATTCAGAATTGATCTTCAATAAATATACAGTATACTTATCCTGTATTACTGGTAAGGTACATGTTTTTCTTTTATATATCATTATTGTTGACTGTAGCATTTGCTTATATACAAATAAATGGTTTATTCTTATGGACCAAATAAATCTAAACCATTGTGTCTGACTTCATTATTAGTTTTTATGCATACTTTTATGTTTTTGGTGAGAAAGAGAATGTGAATTCTGTCAACATTCTAAATCCCGTTTCCTGCATTTTTTTACACTTATCACTTAATTTATCATAACTTTTGAAAGGTTAGTGATATTCCAATTCAGTCTTTTTTGTTAAATAGCCCACAACTTGCTGAACATGTCATACACTCTATATTTGTCTCTATCTCGTATAGAAATATGATGAAAATTCATTTTTATGCGAATGAAATTCAATTTTAACGAATTTCGGTATACATTTGGAGAGGATTTTCAAAGACTGTTCATTACTATATCAACATTACCATATGTATTTTACATCATTTGATAGAACTGACCCTTCTGATTACAATGGTATGTATATCCCATTGATGGTATGTATTATACTTAAGAAATAAGGTTTTTTGTGTAAGGAGGTCATCCAGCACCAAAAATGGAATGTTCGGCACGGGCACGAAAGGGTTAAAGCAGACACTAAGTCTTTCAACATTATAGCCCTATTAATGGAAAAAATACCTTTACCAAGGTAGTCTATAAAATCTTTAATGAAGTAACTGTAAAGTGTCACCACATGCCAAGCTGCACTGACTTCATGTCTGTAGTTGATGTTTTGATTTTCATGCATAAACAAATGTAGGTGTGATATTTATTGGTAAGGAGGGAAAGCACAGATCTCCATCTTGTTAAGTTAATCAGAGGAAAAGGGACCTTTCTGGGTCTCAAGGCCTTCTTTGTGCTCCTTTTCCTGGTTGTGCCCACGTCCTTTACTCTCCCATGTTTGGATAGCAGGCTTGAGGAAAGGGCGCCAAACATACAGTACATGATCATGAAAGGATGCCTTTTAACTCTTTCCTGTCCGGGGGCCGCTGAGTGAAATCCTTGGGATTTCCTAAGGAAATACTGCAGATTCCTGAGATTCGTGCCAAGCAAATGGTTAAACGGACGGGCTGAGCACAGGGGGGTCTTTGTGAGGGGTTTCAGGGGGGAAGACATGAATTGGAGAGGGAGAGGGAGAGGGGAGCGGCACCCAGGACCCCTCGCCCCTTTCCCACTTGTCCCTTCTCTCCCCGGCCCTCAGCGCATGTGGAGTGGAATGCTGTAGGTGTCACAGCAGGTTTGTCATGACAGCCATATTTAGTCACTGCATCACAAGGACTCACGTGTGCAGTTTCATAGGATTGTTCAATGCCAGTAATGTTGTCATGCACAGTAATGTTGACATGTACAGTAATGTTGACATGTTGATTTTGAGAATTTAAAGCTAGGATGCACAATGAAATTGCTTTTGCAAATCGTGTGAAGAGGGTTTTTGCATATCAGTAGGCTATCTCTTCAGTAGCCCATTTGGTGAATATATGACCTGAATTGTATACACCCCCTACGCCTGGTTGCAACATGGTAGACTCTGGCCTGCTCTGTGGAGCTTAGACTTGACAGGTGGGCTCAGATGCAGGTGCTTTATCTTAACTGAATTCGATACCAGTAAGGAGTGTCCCTGCTGGACCAGTGCGTCCACGGTATGCTGTTCAGGCCTCGGCAGCTTCATGTTTCAAACGAGGGACCACCTGTCGCTTTATCTTCGCCCTGATCGCTGGACCAGTCGGAGAACATGGCCATTCAAATTCAAATAGTGCCGCTTTCAAGCATCGTGTTGCCTCGCCTCAATAAGACCCACCTCCCCTCTCAGCTCATTAGGTGCATTTAGAGGGAGCCTTTGTGTGGCTAACTGCAAAGATCAAATGACACAGCAAGTTTACCATCCATACATCAAAAGTTTAAGTGATACAACAAGTTTTAGTGGTTTTAACCTTGAACAGTTCCACTGATATTGGGAGTTCGAACTGATATATTACATGAACATAGGCCTGACTGGCACAGTTTAGAGGGCATGGGGGTTTCTGTGGGTAACTTAAAGGGTTAACAGACACAGTGTCGATGAGTGAGGGGCAGCAGGTTGCATGCCTCACATCACAACACCTTGCTAATCTCCTCCGCGGCTATGTAATGTTAAGGACGATGCAGGCAGAAGGAGATGCTTTGATCAGCTCTTCACATGCCGCCGATGCGCTATCAGGACCAAGCGGTATCACCACCGCTAAATCCCCCCTCTCGCCTCACAACTGTGCCACGACTTCGCGAACATGGCCGCAGCCAGTACACACTCTTCAGCACCAAATTCTTCAGGCAATGAAGAACCCTCAATCACTCACACACACACACACACACACACACACCACACAGAGCTCACAATTATTTGCATCACAGTTGGTCACATCATCATTATTTTCCCCTCCTCAGCTGAGTAAGGATCACATCTCCAGACAGACCTTCTCATGCAAATAACGGAAATACTATTGAAGGAAACAACCCAAGTTGTGCCCAAACTGTGTAACTGGAAATGATTGGTTCATTATTTCCATAGTACACTGGGTAATGCTTACAGTCACTATTTCCATTCTCATCATGTGAAGACAACACCAGAGCTAAACAGCTACTTATACAGTTTCTAAATTCAGGATGGGTGAAGATTGTTATGTGGTTATGTGGTATTCAGTGCATTGAGTAGAGCAAAGCGCTGGTAATGCAACTATAAAGGAGTCTGTGCAGCATAAAGGCCAATAATGTTGTTTGTGATTCTAAAGTTTGAAGATGTTATGAATCAATGATAATATGATGTGGTGCAGAAATGTATTTTCTGGTCAACATACTCTTACATGCACTTGCATGCGCGTAAACACATACGCAAGCAAGCACGCACACACAGTGCACCAGAACACCAGAAAACATTGCTCCAGCAGGATTGAATTTCAATGAGACGGCCGTTCGCCCTGGCCGGAGCTGAGTTGTTTTGCTCTCTCTCTCTCTCTCTCTCTCTCTCCCCACGTCCACCCCAACATCCATCCCCCATACCAGGAAGTCAGACTTTACAATGTTCGGAATGAACAGCTGGATAGCACAGTTGTGGCTTGTCATATTAACAACACACTCTCTCTGTTCGCCCCACAGGGATCTCAGCATGAACAACCTCAGCACGCTGCCCGCTAGTGCCCTCTCCAACCTGCACTTCCTGCAAGAGCTGTGAGTAGTGTTACCCTCCATGTGCCTGCAGGCCCAATGCATGGGCCCTGAGCCAGGATCCACTGCATCCAAGCCAGTGTTTGGGTGTAATGGTGTTTTCATTTTTTGTTGGGAGGTTGCGTGTTAGCAGCACCACTGCATTTGTCACCCGCAACCACGAGGAGTTCATGGAAGTAATAGAAGTACTGCCATGCGAATGCCGTGCTGCATTACCAATGTAATGTAATCCGTTGCAGCCCTCTCCACCAAGTGCTTGTGGCAAATGTCAGCAAAATTGCAGTCATTTAAGCCCGTTAATTGCACGGCGAGATCCACATTTCATCATTGAACACATGCCAGTGCCATTCAACAACATGTGCCAAGATACACTGCTCTTTGCGCTGTCAATTGACACCCAGTCAACCAAGTGTCAAATGACATGCGTGACCATTCTTGGGCCAGCCTCTTTGGGAGGAATGCCTCTACATTTTCTTGTCTGTCAACACCCTGGAGCACACTTCCGATGGATCAATTACTGTCCAAGTGGCCTCTGCATTTTGAGTTTGAAGGGGGTCACAAAACATACCTCTGAATAATCACTCACTGCAACAAAATGGGGGCAAAAAGTAATTTGTCGCTTTGTCATTTCTGCTCATAAACTTGTCGGTTTAAGATTCAAAATGACATAATAGAGATGAGAGTAGAGTGTCATTCAACATAGTGTTTGCTTTGCAGATCATATTCTTCATGCATGCTATTTAAAGATGGTAACCAAAACGTTCATTACCTCCGATCCTAAGGTCACTCTACAGTGATGCCTTGTCTGTGTCATCCCTCAGGCGACTCGCTGGAAATGGCCTCACACACATCCCCAGAGGGGCCTTTTCTGGTCTCTTCAGTCTCAAAGTGCTGTAAGTATGAGTTTACAACATCACCACCTGCCCTGTGCAAGTACTGTGTATGTGAGAAAGCATCACCCATCTGCTGACAAATACTTTCTAGTGGTGATGGATCCGTAACAGCTCATAGGCATATATTTACATAAATGTCTAAGCCTGTCAAGGAGGCACAACTCAGATTTGGCTTGCCAGAATCATAATCATTGTAGTCCATAAAAATTCCATTTGTGTATACCATGGGGAGACAGAGGAAGAGCAAAGGAAAAAGTGAGCCTCCCCCAAATGGCCTGGCAGCCCAGTGTGAGCAAGCGGTTTGACAAGCGAAAGCCAGCGAGCATGGAGCATAATGAGAGTGACACTTGGGCTTGGAGAATTCCACTGAAGTGTCTCCATACGTTACGCCGGGGCAGCTTGAGTGATTGGGCTCGTGCTGAAATGGCATGAACTAACCGCAGCGACACTAGTGAGGGCCTCCACACACACACACACACACACACACACACACACACACACACACACACTCTTGGGGGGAGGTAACAAAGGCCATGTTCTTGGTCCCCAGCCTCTGGATACCTGCGCTAACAATCCCTTTGCCTCCCCAGCACTGGCCTATAACAGAGTATTTCTACTAAATGAATGTGACATGCAGTGTTTTGTTAAGGGGATACGACTGATGCTAGACTTGTTGCTAGACTGACTTGTTTACTACTATGCCACAACATGTCATGTCAAGATTTATGACAAAGCGTATTTCATTAAAGGCATTAAAGGGGCATTACAGGCACAAGAGAGAATGTCTAAAAATAAGTATACAGAGGATCCATGCAATAGCTGGAAATTGTGTTTTGAAGAATTTTGTATATTTTGTATAATTAATTTCCTTATAAGTGTTGTACTATAAACATATTATTTCAGCTTACCACACAAACATCACCACACAAACAATTTTAAGATATTTAGAGGTTAAGTTTAACTCAAGCTCACTGCTCAAATGATGGCTTGTGTTCAGGTTCCAGATGCCCCTACAAGTTTGTTCTTGCAGTGAATATATTTCTTAAAATGTGATCATTATGTGATTATTTATAGCATCATGCAGTCAATGAATTATTTACCGTAATTACTTCCACTGATATAAACATTATTTTCCAGCATGCAACAGGCCTAATTGGGACCTCCCATGTTGCTGTTAGATAAATAAACAAACTAGCCAACATATACATGAAATCATTAGGGTGATATTTACAGAAAATACATGTTTGCCACAATTAACCTCACATTATATAATTGTATCATGAAGAATTATATATAGCCAATATCAGTCTGAATATATAACATTTACTATTGATTATCAGAAATTGTTGGAAACTCGGTTAATGGTTAATGTGTCAGGTGAGTGTCTCAATGTGAAATGTCCACCGGAACGCAAAGTGTGTGCTCCTTATTGCTGTCCTTTGTTTCCGTAAAGAATGTTGCAGAATAATCGACTGACTCAGATCCCAAGTGAAGCTCTCCAGAGTCTCAGAAACCTGCAGTCGCTGTAAGTATAAGACATGGTTGAACGGGTAAGAGTATTCATGTTTACATGTCTTCAATATTTTTTAATCTTCTCAATACAAAACAGAATGGATCAGAATATGTCCTCAAATGTAATGTAATGTAATGTAAAGTAATGCAATGACGTTGTTTCAGTTCTTTTATAATAGTGAGAGAACATGGTCCTTAATCCCACGCAGTCTGTGCCCTATGTTGAAAAAGAACATGACAAAGGACATTTTGAGCCATGTTAGGGAGTAAGCCCCAAAGGCCGTAGATGACAGGCATAAGCATATTCCACCCATGGTTGGAAGCTTGTCTAAAATTTCAGGTTTGTTTCAACTTTGTTTATTCTATTACAATTTGAACGCTTTAGCTCTCCAGAGGCCCAGAGCCACATGTCCATGGGATTGAAAAAATGACATACTCCAAAGCAGAGACAGCACGCCACAAACTAAATATTTCATGCGCTTTATAAACGTGGGATGACACCACACATTGTCTCCTCTTCACAACACCACACGCATGGACACACACACATGCATACACACAAGCTCGAACACACACACGCGCCCCATCATTCGCCTCAACCATCCATCAAGCATCCCCGGTTCCCAAATGACACGCAGCCCTGACCATCCCCTGACCTTGTTTACCCCTGATTTCACGTAATCAACAGGGCCAATCAGCCGCGTGTTTGATGTTGTGTGCAGAGCGGGGCCGGACCACATGCACGGTCCAAGATAAACAGCGATCACCGCTGTTTATGAGCACTCATCATTCGGAGGCCTGCCCGTCAGACGCAGGCCGGCGACGGCTGCGGCGGCTGCTGCCAGCACCGCTTGTCAGACAGGCTTTGTCCCTACAGCAAATGTCAACACCAGAGAGGAAGGAAATTACTACCATGCTGCAGAGGAATGCGCAGACCTCCCTGCTTGAGGATACGTCCTCTGTCAGACAAGAGAGGAAAAAAAGAAGGTGGAAGACTGGAGCAAGCAGGGGTGAAAAAGATGGAAAACCCCCCCCACCCCCAAGTCCAGTTTCAAAAGCCATCAGATATGTCTGGCTAAAAGTTCTGATGCAGGAGTTGTTCAGTGGTTATTCCAGGATTCTTGAGAGCTGATTAAAGTTACCTTAGTTTACATACTTGTCAGTGCTAGTGTGGTTAATAGGGCAGTGAAGTTTCAGGCATCAATTCAAAATTGACCCTATTATTAAATAATATCAGCCCTTACAGTCTCTTGAGAACTAATTTGAGAACTTAAGAGCCTCTCAGTAAAGCTGATATGGCAGCTGTGTGTCTCTCCCTTTGTGCCAGACGTCTGGATGCCAACCACATCAGTGTGGTGCCACCTGGCTGCTTTGAGGGGCTGACTGCCCTGCGCCACCTGTGGCTGGATGATAACATGCTGACCCACGTGCCCGTCCAAGCCCTGGCCAGCCTCACGTCCCTGCAGGCGGTGACCTTTGCCCTCAATCGAATCAGTCACATACCAGACTACGCCTTTGCCAACCTCTCCAGCTTGGTGGTCCTGTGAGTACAGAAGGCTTTAGAGAAACTGATGTTGGAACAGTAGCTGCAACTATGAGCTTGTCACTCCAATTCATATTTAATGTGAGATGTACGTAGTAGATGTAAAATGTCAATTACTGTTATCTTTTTTCTCCTCCCAGCCATCTCCATAATAACCAAATCAGCTCACTGGGTGAGAAGTGCTTTGATGGACTGCAGAGTCTTGAAACATTGTAAGTTTAATATTTATAAACTAACTAAGTACAATAGCTGATTACAGTCATATTTTACAAGTTAAGTTGTCACAAAGCTTTATTTTTCATTTAATTGAACGGCACAAAACATGAAGTCAACACAGTAAGAGTAGAATTTGCTTTTTTATGTCTTTGTCCCATTCCCTTTATATTGATTTCAGGAATTTGCAGTAGCTTTGGCTTTGAATTAAAAATAAATAAATCAACAAGCAACCTACCCCCATAAATTTAATATAGACTCTCAGTAATGAGTTTTAGTTAGCTGATAAAACTCCTCAGAAGTATAACACAGTATGAAGTGATGATGATAGGTAAAACAAAACATATCACCAGCAGCATACACAGGTTGGTTAAACAGGTCATAACTCAGCCTACTCTCAACAAGCTGTCCAGTGCATGTGAAGTGCATTCCAAAACACTTTCTGTCTGAAGCATTTTGGATTTACCATTCCATTCCAAGCTATTTGCAAACACATTCTGTTTGAAGCCTTTTGGGTTTTCTTTTTAACTGTATGTCCCTTAAGGTGGATAGACTAATGTTTAAATTTGTGGCATTTGCTCACACTGACTTCTATCTTAACTTCCCCATTAAGAGGAATGGTACACTACTTGGCATCTTATAATTCATTTTACTGTGAAGCAGTAACCTACTATTTTATTCACCATTTGACTAGAGGGAGTGTTTTTAATTGCCAAATGCAGCACTTGTGGAATGGCCTACCAGCCCATTTAGTCAATATAATACAATACAATACAAATATTTTGACATCTTTCATAGTCTCCATCAATAAGTGGTCCAGCAAACAGTCGAGAGTGCTTTTGTTTTTTCATGACTGATCTTCAAGCTACTGAAACTGAGTGACTCACTGAGTGAAATAGCAAACTCTCCCCCACCAGCATCTCGGTGTGTGGTCAACACCTTAAAACAATTAGATCTGCACATGTTTGCCTCGTGTTCACAAGCCACACAACATCTAAACAGCCCTCAGACCTCAGTTATTCTGAAGCGATTTCTCCGAAGAGTCGTCGTGTCAAACGAAACGTCTTTACCTTTATTCCATTTCTTTACGTCTTTTCCCCCCGGCTGTACTCATACTTACCGGCTGTGTCTGGGTCGCAGTGATGCCACCTCTGTGGTATTTTTACAGCGTGTGGGAACTCATTCCGTCTGTGTAGATGCCGGGAAGTTTGAAACGGGTCGAGCTAAACAAGCAGCCCAGCTGAACCCCAGCGCAGAGCCACCTGCGCCCCGGCAGCCGTCCAGCAACCATGACTTTTAGAGCGTGTAAGGAGCCCCGGAGAGAGGACTGCGTTTATGGGAATGATTAACTCTTCTGCGCGGCAGTAAGAGGCAAACACGACATATTAATAGCGTTCACTCATCCACATTCAGGATGTGCTATTCAATCATTTAAACATGGGAAGAAATGCTGGTATTCCTGTTTAATGATAGCCAATGCTGACCCTATTGACGTCCTGTTTACCACCAGATGTCTGTCAGTGGTGCACACATAGGCCTACTTGTATGATCATCAGTCCATCAGGTCCTAGACATGTACTTTATCAATCATAAATACACAGGCCTGTCTATGGAGAAAACAAATGTGAACCAGTTTGTGATTGTGGATATTAACTATTCATATACAAAATACAAATAGCCTACTTTAAATAATAATTTGCCTACATTTTTACCACAATGAAATCCCATTGTCTCACTCAACTCAAATGTCACATAAGCTTCTGAAACTGGCCTATTAATGAGGTAATACATTATGTTGGTGTAGTCAAGATGCTGCTGTAGTGTTTGCTGTGCACATTCTTCATTGCAGAGGCACAGTTTTCTGGGAAAGTAGGCGTGTGAAGGAAATGTCACTGTTTCACCCTCAATTTGACCTTCCGTTGCATGGTACGGACCTTACAGCAGCAGGCTTGACATGGAAACGGCTAAGGACATGAATTCTGGCAGTCCCCATACCTAATCACTGACAGGCAATCTCACGGTACCCAGTGTTTACTAACAGGAAGCCTAGTCGTGAGACAGTGTGTAGAGAACAGGCTTCAGTGAAGGAGCTGGATGCAAATGGTTGTTTAGTCTTCTCTCCCTTTTGTTTTGGAGTGCTTGGACAAAAGGTATCATAGTTCTCACTTACGTGCATCTGCTTCAAAAGACTCAAGTGAGAAGTCCAGTCAAAAGTTGCGCTGGCTTACTTCACTAAAGCCTGATTTTGTCCTATTGTTTTATTTAATAGTAGTATAGTACATTTTTAATTTGCCTGGAGCACTGACATTGCTTGTCAATGGGAATGTTTTTATCCGTACACCAAAGTAGAAAGTACATTGCTGTATGATCTTTTAAGTTTCTGTTTTTTTTTGTCATGTCACAGGGATCTCAACTATAATGGTCTGAGTGAGTTCCCCATTGCTATCAGAGCACTCACTAATCTCAAAGAACTGTGAGTTTTTTTTTTGAGAGCCAAAGCTACAATTGCCATTGGCCAATACACTGTTGAGAACCCCAAGCTTACATTTGTCAACCAATTTCTCATGCAGGGCTTTCCACAGCAACAGCATTCAGGCCATCCCTGAACATGCCTTCACAGGGAATCCTTCTCTGCTTGCGATGTAAGTAATAACTGAGCCATTAATGAATCCTGAACAAGACAGTCTGGCCCTGAACTGATCGGGTCAAGGCCAGCTCTGTTCAGAGCCAGCCGCTGTCAGAAATCCAAGGACAATCTAATTAGTTTACACACACGTTTCAGTTTCTTTTAGTACCCTCTGTACCTTCAAATATGTCTGAAAACTTTATTCATTCATTATTCATAGGCATTGGAATATATGATTAATGGATTTTATTGCATCTTTTAACAGATTCTTCTACAACAACCCCATCAAATTCGTCGGCAAGTCAGCCTTCCAGAATCTTCCTGAGCTAAGAACCCTGTAAGTGTGTCTCATCGGATGAGCTTCTGTTTATCTTGCTTGTCTTTCCTCAAACAGTGATTGTATGTTTATGCCGTTCCTGTGTCATTAGGTCTCTCAATGGAGCCACAGAGCTTTCCGAGTTCCCAAATCTTACAGGCACACATAATCTGGAGAGTCTGTAAGTCCTGTCCACTTTCTGAGCAGTGTCTCATCTTAAATACGGTCATTTGTACTGTGTAAACATTAGACCGTAAAATTACAGTGAGCTGCATTTAAGGCCATGTACAGCACAGGATGGAACAAAGTTCTCCAGCGTAGCATCCCGTACAGACAGGGTGGTATAAAGTGCAGAATTGACAAATTGGTTCTAATGACAGGAGGAATTCAGTAAATGTCACATATATTTACAGAAGAATGTTTGAAGTGGGAGTAATAATCACTTCACAACAATGTCACATTGCATTTCCTTTTCATCTTGTGCCTCTACACCGTGTCTTCTGTCTGCAAATATGTCCAGCTTGGTCCAAAAAATTCAGATTAACTCTGTGTTTTTTAACAGCTAACTAGCTGTTTTTATTGAAGAATGGTGTAGTCTTTTAGGAAGTGATTTATGTCTGTAGCTGTGAGAGTAATGAAATGTTACTCATCAGTGCAGTTGAAAGTATGTTCAGGTTATCTTAGTCTTTTTTTTTTAAACCACACCCATCTGATCCTAATAATTATGCTTCTTTTTGTGTCCTGCTGCGACATCTCTCTCTAGGGCTGTCACTGGTGCCAGCATCACATCGCTGCCTAGTTCCTTCTGTGAGATGTTAGCCAACCTCCAGGTGCTGTAAGTCCCTTCTTTGGTGCTGAATGACACTGATGCAGTTAAGGAACTATGGGCTGTCAGTTGTGAGCTGATTAAATGCTGATCAAACAAATCTCACTGCTAACCTGTAGGTTTAGTCTTATGTTACCTGATGGCATGGGGTGGATCTGCTTTTTTTCTCTCCCAGGGATCTGTCGTACAATCAGATCCGTCACCTCCCCAGCTTTAGCGGGTGTGGAAGGATGCAGAAAATGTGAGTACAGAAACACCCAGTAGACCTGTCTGAAACGGAAATCCCTTGATTTATTTTCTTGTGCATGCCTTCAGTTGGGCAGTTGAGACTGCTGATACGGTTGTTGAACTGTAGTGTCAAAGAGTAGTGTTTCTTTAACTTCGCCCTCTGTTTTTCTCAGTGATATGAACCACAATGAAATCCAGGAAGTGCTAGCGGACACATTCCAGGACCTATCGATGCTCAGATCTTTGTGAGTAACTTGAGCAGTGGTCCCCCTTTGTGAAATATCATGAACTTAAGGCCAACGCGCCTCAATTCCCTAACCTCCACAGTGGCAAGTTTTAATAAGCCTGCTGCTCTTTGGCTGTAAAGGGAACAGGCAGGAAAGGTTGAGCAGTACAGCAACACTGCAATAAGTCTTTTTAATTGGCAGCATATTTCTACATCTACTGGAATTCAGTCCCAATTAATATGACTTATGGCTGCTTTAATAGGAATTTACTACCAATTATGAAAACGAATTGCAACTGCATTACTTTGCCTGCTGCCTGTTTCCCGGTTTGTGTCTCAGACGGACTCAAAACGTCTTTTTCTGTCTGACTTGTTTTCTCTCTCTTTCTTTCTCTCTCTGTTGCCCAGGGACCTGGCATGGAATAGATTGCGCTCGGTGGACCCACTGGCTTTCTCCTATCTGCCATCATTAATCAAACTGTGAGGGTCGTGTTTACTCTCCCTTTGTTCTCTGTGGGGCCCCCGTAGAGCCTCACACACCTCTCCGTGCCAATATTAATATGCTCTTTGCGTGTGTGAGTGTGTATGTGTGTGTGTATGTGAGAAAGAAAGTATGAGAAAGAGTGAGAAATCCGAGTGGCACAGCTCTGTTCGGCGTTAACAACAGCAACAAATAGCTTCTTCTCTCTCTCTCTCTCTGTCCTCCTCCTCCTCCTTCTTAGAGACATGACCTCCAACGAGCTCACCTCCCTGCCTGAGCTGGGGCTGCCTGCACTCACACACTTGAGGCTGGCTGGCAACGAGGCCCTGCGGCAGCTGCTCTCTCCCCACAAGTTCCCCAGTCTCAGGTACTGCACATTGCCCATGAGCCCCTGGAAGGCTGAGGGAGCCACAGCTGCAAGTCAGCACATCTTACTGTCTTCATTCGAATTAGGATAATGGGTTGTGGTTGAGGCAAAATGGAAACACAACATATTAATTATTCGTACCAATCAAAACTCCAGCGCTTTCGGTGCCAGTTGGTTTGTGGACCTTGGAAGCGTTTTAAATGTCACAATGTCCAAGGCGTCCATGAAATTTCTCCCTCCTGCCAACAATTATACAATAAATACAAATACGTCATGGTCATAGTTTCACATAAACGTAACGTGGCCATAGGAATGCTGAATGACAACATAATAATGAGCATAAGGTTGTTTACAGTCGTGTCTTAGTGCTAGAAGAGTGAGTTTGTGTGGGGCTTTTTTCAGGGTCCTGGAGGTGCCGTATGCTTTCCAGTGCTGCGCTTTCCTCTCATGTGAAAAGCGAGACTTTGGTGACATGAAAGAGATGAGTGGCTACAGACGAAAGGATACTGGTATCATGTCCAACCAAGGTGCGCTTTGAGACCCTTGTAGTATATAATAACTGAATAATAAAAAGACATGAAAATGCCTACGGCAGTAAATTGCTGTTACCATAAATTGAAGCATGTTTTTACAAACCAACATTTTTCCCACAAGACAGAGCCTCCCTGCTGCATCATGTGAAATGTATTCCGTTGACCTTGTGTTTGTGAGTTTGTTCACCAAATAAATAGATTAACGAATGTTTCTGCTACTTTGTTTTCTTACCCTCGTTTTGTCAGAAGAGCAAGAGTTTGGGGAGTTTTTCCTGGAACTGGAGGAAAATCACAAACCAGTACACTCCATCCAGTGTTCTCCAGCCCCAGGTATGCGGAAAAATAACATCAAATTAAATGAACATCTAATTTTATAGAGAATAATTTATACATGTAATAGCTATCTATCAATTAATCAATCAATCTATCTATCTATCTACTGTTTCTATCTATCTATCTATCTATCTATCTATCAAATTAGATATTTTGGACATATCACAAGGGTCAATTTATACTTATAGTGTAGAAATTAATCTTTACAAGAAGGTATTCACTGGTTTGGTGGTTGTGCCCTCCCAGGTCCCTTTCAGCCCTGTGACCACCTGTTTGGGAGCTGGCTCATCCGTAGTAGTGTGTGGGCCATCGTTCT
This sequence comes from Alosa sapidissima, assembly GCF_018492685.1. Classification (NCBI taxonomy): domain Eukaryota; kingdom Metazoa; phylum Chordata; class Actinopteri; order Clupeiformes; family Clupeidae; genus Alosa; species Alosa sapidissima. The sequence continues at coordinate 10,684,475 of NC_055967.1, read as the reverse complement.
CCTGTCCGTGGTTTGTAATGCTATGTTGCTGTTGACCATCTTCCTGTCCGCCGCCATCAAGTCGTCCGCCAAGCAGCTGGTGGGCCTCCTGGCCTTGGCCAACCTCTTGACGGGGCTGTGCAGCGGTGCTCTGGCCATGGCCGACGCACTGACCTTCGCCGAGTATGGAGCGCTCTGGGAGAGCGGCGTCGGCTGCAAGCTCGTGGCATTCCTGTCCGTGCTCTCGACGGAGGCGTCCGTCTTCCTCCTGACAGCGGTCACCGTGGAGCAGGGCTTCCTGCTCTGTCGCCTGAAAGCCGTGGACGCTGGCCGGGCGCCGCGAAAGACGAGGCTCGTGGCGGTCCTTTGTGTCCTCCTGGCCGCCACTGTGGCCTCGCTACCCCTTGTCCGCGTGGGTGAGTACGGCGCCAACTCCCTCTGCTTGCCCATGCCCACAGGGGAGTCATCTGGCGCGGGCTTCAGCGTCACCGTGGTGCTGCTCAACTCCCTGTGCTACTTTGTCATGACGGTGACTCACGTCCGGCTCTACTGCCTCCACCAGGGGAAGGGCCCGTCAGAGGCCGACTGCCTGGACTGCTGCTGGGTCAAGCACACGGCGCGCCTCCTCTTCGCCAACTGCCTGCTCTTCTTCCCCGTGGCCTTCCTGTCCTTCGCCGGCCTGCTCAACTTCGCCTTCGTGAGCGCCGAGGTGGTCAAGTCCATCGCGCTGGTGGTGGTGCCGCTGCCTGCGTGCATGAACCCCCTGCTCTATATGCTCCTCAACCCCCACTTCAGAGAGGACCTGAGCGGCATGTGCTCTCCGAAGGGGAGCCGCCTCGTCGGAGTCGACTTGGACACGGCGGAGAAGTCATGCAACTCCACGCAGTCGCTGGTCACAGAGACATCCGAGGTGCCAGCGAGCGCCTGGCCGTCCCAGCAGAGCTTGGCGTGCACGGCCGAGCGGTGTCCCCTATCCCACTGCTAAAGGAAGAAGTTTTTTTATAAAAAAAAAAACCCACATACAACGAAACTGATAAGCATTTAAGCATTCGCCCTCAGCCTCAGATGGTGGCTCTTGAGGAGAAACACTCGCTCTCTCTCAGCTCCCTGAAGCTGTGGTCTTCAGTCCACCAGGTGACCTGAGGATGTGTGGGCTTCTGGGAGTTGAGGCCACGAGGAGTCCATCAGCTAGGCTAAGTTCCCAGTGGTGGGAACAGGAACACACACAAACATACAAACATACACACACACACACACAAAGGAGAGGCTGAAGCCAGGTGGAAAGGACCTGAGGCGTGTAGAAAAGATGGGAGCGTCCACTGCCAAGTGTCTGATGAGGTATTTACCTCAGTGATGTGTTCCTTCTGTAAGAACTCTATCTTGACTGTAAGAGACCATACGTGAGTTCCACCTGGCCATAGGAGGAAGTGTATACCTGTTAGGTGCTGTAAGTTCAGTACATGAAGACAATCTGTCAATCTTTTGGACGTAAACATGAGCTGCAGATGGTAGGATGGTGTTCTGTAATAGTAAGTGCCTAGTATTAAAGTGCTTAGAGTTTGGGATTTACTGTACATTTCATGGCACATAGTGATTACAGTGTCACATAAAATACCCATTTTTTTAATGTTTAATGTAAATGTTTTCTTGCTCACAAATAATTTTATATTGTAAATATATTTTTTGCAACCTCAGCTTTTATGTTCTATGTTCATTTGAACAGCAGATGCCTCAATATGTAGCACCATGACAAACAGTTCTCATAGACATCTTTGCCAGTTTGTAGTAGTTTGCAGCGCTATGAAGCAACAATCAATACTAGTTCATTATAACATGATAAGCTGATGAAATCATTTTTACATGAGGGTCAGAAATATCTTGGAATAACTATGGTGCATTTGGAAGAGCACATATCTTGGGAAGGGTTTCCTCTGCTGAAAACAATTGTCAAATTTCTGTACAATTGATGAATATTTCTACTTTATGCTATGCAATAATAATAATTAAAAACAACTACCTAAAGACCTTTAAATGTATGCAAATTGATAGAGGGGTTAATTCTCCATAACCTTTGTCATGTGCGTAGAGTTCTAAAGTTAAAACTGCAATCAACTGCAACTGCCACAACAGATCAACAGGCAGCTGTGAAAAGGTCTCAATATAAAGGAGTGTTTTAGATTAGTGATAAATACATGTAAGTAGCACTACTACATTCAGTGGTGACTTTAGTTAAACATCGCTTAAGGGTGGTCAGTGACTAATAATAGGAGTTTACTTAAGGTATTTTAAGGTTACTGATGGCTCTGCAAGTGCATATGGAGTTAAAACTACTACTACTACCTTATGATGAACTACCCACAAATTGCATAGTTATCCTGGAACAAATGTCGAGCATCATGTCAGTAAGCTCTACAATAATTCAGATGCCATTTTGTGAGACAATCCACCCATAACCTCTGAATGATCATGAATGGTGCGATGAAAAGCGCATCACTACAAGTTGACAAATATGACGACATTTTCTCCACTTTTCATAGGAATATCGTTTTGTTACTCATACCAGTTTCTGAATAGAACCATACCCAAATTAACTCTTGCATTAATGAATTCATCCTTTTCTAGTTTCGTCTACTTTAAAGACTTGATTTGTTACTCCTATAGTTGTTTCTACTATCTGCACACACCATCAAGGGAAACTTTATTTGAATAACCAGTCAAGGTTTTTTGTACTACAGACACACACATACAATAAAAACACAACAAAATCAATTCATTAGAAAATAATTTAATATAAACATATTTCAAATACAAAAAAATGTTTAGATGCATCATCATTCATGGATCCTCTTGAATACTTTAATGAATATCTAATATATATATATATATTTATATTTATATATATATATATATATATTCTTTTTTTTAATATATATATATATATATTTGAACAAAACCAAAATTGCACATGAACATATAGACTACTTGGAACCGTCCTGGTCTAGACACATTTTTGAGGGCCAATTCCTTGCAGGTTGGAGATCACCACCAATTGGGCAGTCTCAGCAGTATAGTCTCGAAGAAACACAATGATCAGCCAAATGTAATACTCCAAAGGCAGCCATCGTCTTTGTATGACAACAAAATATGCAGTTGGTTTTCTCCTAATCTACTAAAACCAGGTCGAGAAATGATGACGTCAATCTAGCTCCCTTCGGAGACAGTTATAGTTTTAGGTGGAAAAAAAAGCAGGATGAGAAAGGGAAGAGGGTTTTTTTTTTTGCTTCTTTTTCCCCCCACAGCCATTCTCTTGAAAACACTTAAATTTCACAAGTCAGGAGTGCCGCAGTGGTCCAACAACTCTTGACCCCAGGTAAAAAGGGTAAAACGCTATGTAAAACAAAACAAACTAAAAACCAAATTAAAAGTGACACGTACAAACAAAAAAGGAACACACAGATTTGCAGAGAAGGGAGGGGGAGGGAGGGAGGGTGGGGGTAGGGGGAGTGGTGGTGAAGAGGGTTGGGGAGTTGGGGGGGGGAGGGATAGCAACAGGTGTCATCAGATTTCCAATACTTACGTACATGATGTCAAAGGTGACAAAAGAGGCCCTGTGTTTGGCTCTTAGAGGCCACGGAGAGTTCATAGTCTTCCCCTGTTTGGGAGCCTCCAGCCACCCTCTGGCCTTCGCGCACACGCTCGCCCGCTCACGTCGTGGGCCCCCGGCGAGAAAACAACACTGCTCTGGGAGGTCTGACAAACTGGCCAAGTTAGGCCTCGCTAACCTACAGCCGATCTGTTGTGCCTTAATTTGTCTATTTTCTTTATTGTTTTAGGGGGAGGGGGGTGCAAGGGAAATGGAGAGTGGGTGGAATTTGTGAGTGGGTTTAATTGGCCGTATTCAAAATCGTGAGCTGTAAAGAGCATAGGGTGGGGGTGTGGGGGGGAGGGTGGGGGGGGGCTGTTCAGTGCTCCAATCCTGCCGCTCTGCACGGGCCTAAGCTTAGCACCTCAGTCAGACTCACTCCCAACTCTTGGCACTTGTCAACAAGTTTTTTCAGTGTATCAGTTTTACCTCCTTCAGCAGCTTCGAACAGCAGGCGCTGGAGAGGAGACAAGAGAACAAAACGGGTCGGGGGAGAGGGGTGGGGTGGGGCGGAGAGTGGCAGGTGAACACGCAAAGCCCAATTAGCGCTGTGTGTGTATTTCACATCACAATAAGTTATGCCCATCCGAGTGCATGTTTGAGTCAGAAAGTGTGAGTGCCAGTCTCTCCCCCACCAAACTTGAGTATGCATCTGCGTCTATGTGTGTGTGCGCTTGTATATGAGAGAGAGAGAGAGAGAGAGAGAGAGAGAGAGCGAGAGAAGGTTAATTACATCTTTCCACAGAGTGGCGCACAGTGGCAGCTTTTGGAGGGCCTGCTGATAGAGACGGCGCACCTAAAGGTGGACAGAGAGAGAAGCACACGAGAAAACCACAGTGGGAAGTGTCTAGTCAGTCTCATGAAGGACGCACACGGCAGGTCAGCACACACATGAGACAGAGAGACAGAGACAGAGACAGAGACAGAGACAGAGACAGAGAGAGAGAGAGAGAGAGAGAGAGAGAGAAACCACCTCCCCCACCCCCACCCCCCCCTTAAAACCATGACAAACTAAACTCCCCATCACACACGGAACACTTTAACTTGCTTTTAAACATGGAAGGTTTCAAAGAAACGCTGCATAACCAAAAAACAAAAACAAAACAAAATCACCCATCCAATCTTTCAAGCATTTTCTCAACACTTACCGCATCCTGTGGAGGAAAACACAAACACATCAACACCAACATGAAGGCAGTCATGGAACAGGAAGAGAAAGCAAAAGAGCGCAGAACCAAGTGCCAGTGGTGCCAGTGGTGCACATCAAGACCCATTCAGTGAGCAACACAGTATCAGAATACAGGTTGAGGGCAGCTCACCTCAGCTTTTCCCTTCTGCTCCCTCTCCACAGCAATAGCTCTGTCAGAAAACACAGCGAAACATGGGCCATCAGCACATACACACAGCAGCACAACACAAGACAACACAAAACGCGCAGACTGGCTCATGCAGACACGTCTCAGGAAAAACAAAAACATGCCAGATGTTTTGTACTATAGCTTTCCAATGCTCTCTCTCTCTCTCGCACACACAAAAATGAAAATCTGGAAGAGCGGAGCACCTTTCAAACTGGTACATGGCGGCCTTTGATTCCACTTGTTTTAGATCTTGATAAAAAAATCTTGCAGTCCAGTTTAAAAAACATCCCTTAAATGTCCCAATCCAAATCCGCTATGGTACTATGTGATGAGACTGCTGATCCATGTACTCCACAAACACCAAATGACAGACTACATCTCAAGTTACCAGCACACACCACTGAGGCGTAAAAAGCATGCTGTTGGACCTCACAGAACGGTTCCCATCAGGCCCAGCTGCAAATGACAAGTTTTCCAACACAAGGCTAAAGACGTCACTTTCCCGAACAGCACCATCCTGAAAATATGTCAGTGTGTGCTTTCTGGATGAGGGGGGTAGGTTGGCGGCACGTCCCGCTTTTTATGCCGGAGGGGAGGGGAGCGGTGCGGTGCCGTGCGGTGCGGTACGGTACGGTGCGTGCCATGCGCTCGGACTTACATCTTCCAGTTGGCCAGACAGTTGGGCAGGCTGCTGTACAGCCCTCTGCTCTGGAAGCGCAGATGCTCCACGCTGCCGTCGCGCCGCTCCTGCTCCAGCAACCTACGCAAGAACAAGGGGCAGGGGCTAACACTCAGTCTGGACACAGCAAACAACGCAACCCGGCCGGCCCCAGCCGATAGAGAGATAGAGGGATAGAGAGATAGACAGATAGATAGCACACAGGGAGCAGTGGCGGAGTGGTGAGTAGCCGGGCGATCATGCAATGTTCTGCACCACATACAGACATACCGATGAATGGGATCAAACATTGGTGCAGCGCTGGGTACACTGGTACAATGTAGTATGAATGGGCAATGACTGCTTCGCAGGGCAGGCTGAAACAGGAAGTGGTCAGTGTGTGAATAAGCCTGGGAGTGGGGTCTGTGTACCTGATGGCCAGCTGCGGGTTAGAGGGCATGGATTGCCTCAGCCTTTCCAGAACGGCCAGGTGCTGGGCCTGCGGCAGACAGCCCAGGTAGAAGGAAATCACCTGTGGATGGGTGGAGGGGGGAGGGGTGGTAACAACAGCATCAAGGGGCATCAGAAGGCACCATCTTCCAGCAGGGTTAAGACAGGACACCCAAGGAGACTAGAGAGACAGTGGGGCCCCCCGTCCAGCGCTTGTGTGGCTGAGCGCTGGTTGGGGGTGGTGGTTACCTGGTTGTGGAAGTCGAAGCAGCTCCAGTAGCAGGTGGAGCTGAAGGGCATGGTGAGGCGCGTGGGCACCGACACCAGGCAGCGATGCACCAGGTCGCCAAACAGCTTCAGGTCACGGGCGGCAGGCTGAGGACCCATCAGCTTGCTGCTGGCAAAGAGCAGATAGCTGGACGGACAGGAGAAACAGAGAAGAGTTAGAGGCCTGAGAGAAACGCTAGCAAACCAACTAAAACGGCCTAAAGAACAAAAAAAGGGGGGGAAAAAAAAAAAACATGGCTGAAGGTGATCATGGTGTGTTCACAATGGAGGAGGTGTGACCACAAGCTACTGGCTGTTGAGCTAATCAACCAAGACAAAAAAAACAAAACAAAAAAAATGCCAATAATTATTTCAAACACGTCCCATGTCGAACACTCACTCCAGCCAGATCTTCTGCAGTACTTCCAGCTTGGTGGCGGTGCCGAGGGCTCTCTCAAAGGCGTCCAGGGCCTCGGGAATGCCGCCATGCACCGACTGCCATGTGCTGTGAAAAAAAAGCAACACACTCTTCAAAATGAACCCTGCAATTTCTTCTTCATTTGTTTATCCTGCTGTGTTTGAAAACAGGCCGTAAATGACAAAACAAGTCACATAAAGCAATGCGTGTTGATGATGACCGATGTACAAGTATGAGTGTACTGACCAGTGGACGAGGCTGAGGTAGGGCAGCTGCTGGTCAATCGTCCCCTGCAGGGAGGCCTTGACGCGGGGGAAGAGGAGGAGGTCCTCTCTGGGGATCCCCAGGAGGTGACTGCAGACAGGAGAACAACGGGAGAACTCAGGTTCTGTCTCTCTCTCACACACACCCACATGAATCACTACTCTGTCTGCAGCAAACATCCATCCCACCCAGCACTAATGAGCTTTTCATGCTGCAAAGAGACGCCACCCATTACAGATGAGATCTGGTAATGGAGAAGTAGCAACGATAAGTGGACATGATAGCGATGGCACTGATAGAGTGACAACGGCGACGCGGGTGAAAGCGGTCCAAATAATAGAGGTTTCAAAGCTACCTGCTCAGCACACATTTCACGGAAGTGAATAGGTTCCATGCTGAGAGCACACAGCATCAGTATTCTCTGCTGGATCGATGGGAAAGTCCTAACCTTGCTCCGTTCTGAGCCCCATTTGGGGGACAAAGGTTCAGGAGCCATGTTCTCACGCGCACCAGCAGATAGAGGCCATTGTTTCAGCCCTTAGCCACCACAGGCGCACCACCTCCTGACCCCACACCGACACTTCCGAGCCTAATCACTCCCCGCGCAACCGGCTCGGGGCTTCGGGCTTCCTTCTGGTAAACAACGTGCAGGAAGACAAATGGCTGTATTTACAGATCCGTGTCCGCTGTTTACTTTCGAAAGAAAGGCAGAACTATCTTTTCTTTTTTTTGTGGTTGTTGACATCGTTTTGAAATGTGTGAAAGAATCTCGCATGCGTTGGGGAAGTGTGGCTATTCTCCTTGCTTCCTTCTCAACTCCCACTAAGTCCTTTTGTAAATACTGACAAGTCTGAAGTTCGCGTCTGAACGAAGCAGTACATTTCCTAAAGCTGATGACAAGTGTGAGAAGCCATGTTAGCGTTGTGCTAACATGAGCAGGAAATGCTTTAGCAACGTAATCAGATGGCTAGAGGACATGGCTCTTGTACCCCCCCAGGAAGCATTTCCATATGAGGAGCTTGCTTTTGGGGTTTGCCTAGGCATGGTGACTTACCGTAGTACATCAACTGGGCACAGTTTAGTTTGATCTGGCTCACACATGGATAACATGAATTCCCGAAACAATGGGGCAATGGCACTGGATTGCTCCTGCAAAAAAAAGAAAGAATAATAATAATAATAATAATAATAATAATAATAATAATAATAATAATAAAAAATAAAAAAAATATTCCAAATATCAACTATAAGACATCAATTAAGATTATGATTCACAATTAAATTAGTAGGGTTGGCACGGTTCATGAAAAAAAATCTGATGAATATTAATGTGCGGTCTCAGCCCCTTCCTTGCAGTTTCCCAAATATTAACAAAGCAGCACTCACAAAAACTCTTTGGAAATCGCAACCAAGTCTATATTTGCAATGATTAAGGGGAGTAGGACTATGCTATAGGAGCGGCCCCTCCTCCAATGGCACGGCTCTGACGAACTCATGTGTGCAGGGGAGAAATAGCCCTGTTCAGAGAAACTAGGAGTGTTCAAAGAGAAATTGCGCATTTACATGGCTTGTCAATGTTATGTGGTAGCCTAGAAGCTATCTTGCATAGCTCGGGTAGGCTACGCTATATGTAGAAATAAAATATTCCGTAATATTTCAGTCAATCTTATTGTGCTACAAAGGCACAGACGTCCCTGTAGATGGCAATAGCACATTCTACTTTTTTGCCAAATAAATGAAAAGCAATTTGAAGTCATCAATGTCTTCACTCTCTGTATCAAAATCTCACCTTTCCTTGATGGTCTTAATGATGAGCTTAAAGTCAAGTCAAATTCTTTCAGTTTGTGCTTGATTACATGATATAACTATACTAATACTGTAACCTAAACGATGCATAATTAAGCTATACCTCATATGTTGATATTTCTGAAGTGTTAAAGATTAAAAGGAAAAATAACAAGAACCATACAGAACCGAAAACTGTGACCTTAAAACCGTGATACTAACCGAACTGTGGGATTTGAACCGTGCCATCCCTAAAAATCAGTGAGTATAACCTAAACATATTATGCTTAAATATGCATAGTACATTAATTAAAATGGCCATATTTGATCATCATTGTTTTTTGCTGGTGTGAGTGTGTTGATCTGGGTCAGTATATGCATCTATGCATCTGTGTGTGTAAGTGCGTGTGGATGTTTGTGTGTCCCACCTGACTGCAGACGTAGTATACTTCAGTTTTCACAGAAGACTTCCTGTGTATATGTGTGTTTGCATATCTGTGTGTGTGTCCGTCCGTATCTGTACGGGCATGTGTTCAGAGATTAACTATGGCAGGAACCTGCAGGTGCTGTGCCTCTAAGCAGGTTTTGGCCAAGGGCTTCCTGTGTGTGTGTGTGTGTGTGTGTGTATATATATATATATATATATATATATATATATATATATATATATATATATATATATATATATATATAGGGGCGGTCATACAAGACAAAATTCAGGGGGGGCACAATCAGCCTTTTTTTTGGGGGGGGGGGGGTTATGTTAGAGGGGGGCCGGAGATTTCTCCCCCTGGAAATTTTGAAATTCTGGCTGCTAAACATACCATTTCAATGCTGTTTGGGAGGGACAGAAATACCTTAACAGAGCAAGCAGCAACCCTCCTCTATCTGAGGACTAAGCTAAAGTATTATCTATTCTAAAGTATTATCTAGTCTATTTTGTATCTATTCTAAGTTAATGTAAAACACATAGGTTGGTGAAAGAACTGTAAGCTCAAATTCAGATCATTAAAGTGTAAGCTCATTAAAGCATGTTTAGACACACACATTTACACTTAGGCCTACTACACATGATTTTAAAAACAGTACCATTGCAGTTATGATTTTAAATTGATATGTGACCTAAGAACAATCTTACATTAAAAAGGGTCTGAGGTCTGAATTTGTGTGCTCAGAAATTAAATTATTTTAATCTTAATTTATGTGATGAAGGATTTTGAAAGAAGTTTGATAGGTTTCAGTGCTGAGTAAAGTTAACACAAAATATTTGAATATTTTACTAGGCCTACTAGTAGCCTAATCTATTTTTCATTACGGCAAGCAATAGGCCACCTCATTTGTAAGTTGCTACCTGCATAATCATGAGCAAGTGACCTAATAAAAACCTAAGTTATGAGCACATGAGAAAGACTATTATACTTTCTTGCCCTCTACATCATGGTCATAGCAATCCTATTTATATAAAACAACTTTAGGAGCTAATTTTGAACGGATACCCTATCCCTTTTCACTACATGGATAAGCTGCCAGATACGTGAAGAGAACAAGTGGAGAAACATCCAACGCGATGCCTTGGTAGGCCTAATGTTATTAGGTTGGATTTTGTAGTCACAATTTTGCAAATTGAACACCCCATGAAACTGGAAACAATTGAACCAGGAGACTTAATACTACTGCTATGTGTAATATTTGTAAGAGTAGCCTAGCCTAGGATACGTTACACTGACACCATGTAGGCTAACGTTAACGTAATGCTCTGAATTCGCGGCCAACATCAAATCCATAGTCAAAAGTCAACATTTCCAGGTCAACCACAAATAATTCCACAACTTTTTATTGCTTAGCCAAGTCTACTTACCACTTCAACACCATTGACTGTATCTGTTTAAACTGTAACTGTAACAGTTCAAACGGTATCCTAAAGTTAACTGTAACAGTTCAACACAAGCAAAACATTGCGAGTTTACGCAATGAGTTGTTACGGGAACATACACAGACACCAATTTTAGGAAAAGGGCTGATGTTGTTGACCGGTCTTCAGCTATTTTGGTACGGTTTATTATACATCCAGAAGAATACATTTGAGTCGTTATAGGCTCTGGCTTATTATGGAGCATAATAGGAACAAAGCACGTGCCCCCTTTATTTCAATGGGCATGACACCACTGCATACATATATATATATATATATATATATATATATATGTGTGTGTGTGTACACAAGCATGTGTATATGTGTTATGACAAAGTCGGCGTGCGCGTGCGTGCGCGTGCGTAGCCACTCACTCGGTGCAGCAGGAACTTGCAGGTGTGGTAGAGGAGCTCGGCGCTGTGCGGCCGGTGCCTAAGGCCCTCGAGCCACACAGCCAACGCCCGCTGCTCCTCCCCCCGCGCCAGGTGCACCTCGGCCAAGCCGTCCAGAAGAGGGCAGCAGTCGGGCGCCTCCGACAGCACACGCTCACAGAGCTCCGCCGCCTCGTCCAGCCTGCAGGCCCAGCACAGAAGGACAAACGCCATTAGAGCACAACTCCTACAAGTTGACCATGATCAAATGACCCCCTTCTTATATTCCTTCTATCCATGCTCATACCACAACCATCTCAGTTCATCCATGATAGCCTTGATTCACTGAATAGTATTTGCATAGTAAGCTAGTTGTTGTAGTAGTAGTAGTAATAATGTATCAGTAAAATGCATACATTAGCCTTGTGTCAATGTGTCAACTTTATAAATGCGTACTGGTACATTTTGGTAAAAATAATTGTTCACACCGTATCTGCATGGGTATTATGAAGCCCCAATGCTTGTGTCTAACCACTCACAAAAAAAATAAAAAATAAATAAAAAACAGCAGGAGATGAACATGAGGTGCACTCACCTGTCCAGTTGGCGGTAGAGGGCGACAAGGTTGGCGTGAAGCGAGAGCACTGGCGATGGCTCCTCGCTGTGGGGCGAGGCCTCCTCTGAGCAGCCCTTAATAGCGTCTGCCAAAAAACACACAATGCTAAGGGACCATCTCCACAGTGTCGGGTTGCACAGGTAAAACAGACCCTGGGCCTTTCTCAGGGCTGACGAGATAGAGATAAACCATGATCTGACAGTGAAAAGCCGTTTGCCGGGACTATGCAAACTTCTCCGGTTTCCTCAGTCTGGCTGCTTAGCTAAGTATTTCTAACTGGTGGGGGGGTTCAATATCCATTTCACAGTTGCATTACTTGAACACACACACACACACACACACACACACACACGAGGAAGAGGAAGAGCACAAAGGAACAAAAAACGCCCAGTGAGCCATCGCTACCTGTCAAAGATGATAATCTCCATTCTCGTCTCCTTCAATGCCTGTTTATGTCTGAGTTGTGCATGTCTGAATGAGTAACGGGTCTTTACCTTGGAACAGGCCGATGAGCTGGTCGGCTGGTGTCCGCAGCTCGGACACGGAGCTCCAGGGGAGGGGCGCGGGCTTGGTGCAGACCAGCCGCGACGGGCTGGTGTTGGCCGGGTCGAACAGGCCCTGGGGCAGCCGTCCGAACTCGGTGGTGTGGATGCGGCAGAGCCAGGCCAGAGCCCGGTGCGAAGCGGTCAAGTGTGCAGCCAGACTCTGCTCCCCGTCAGACTGCAGTGCGTTCTATTCCAGGGACATGAGAAGTCAGTTTTATTCACCATTTATTAATAGTAATTTCTGAGTGACTGAATGGTAAGAAACATAGCATTTTAATGTGCAAAAGTAATATGTGAAAAATCTTCTTAGCATTCATGAAAAGCAGAGCCTCTTTCCAGATGAGAATTTGATGATACTCTCTCACTTACACCCATTTTGTTCACATAATTTTTTAAACCACCTCTACTGTATTATTTCAAAAGCAATATATGACAGATGGATTTCAAGTCATAGAATTGTCCAGCCTCATCCAGCCTTTAGTATTGCTGACATATTTTGGGCCGCATTATGGAGCTCAGGGCTTGATAATCTGCCTGTTTATAATCCACTATGGGATCATAATCTCAGTAAGGACAGGGCTGGGCACCTGTAGGATGTCCAGAGCGTTCTGCTGTCGGCCTGTGAACAGACTGAGCTGCACGCGGTACAGCAGGGACTCCAGCAGGCGGAACGAACGCAGCTCCTCGCTGCCGCCATCTGCTGTCTGCGCCAGGTAGTGCAGCATGCGCCCGCAGACAAAGTCTTTCCCCTCGAATGCGCTCTCCATGTTCATGTACTGTAGAGGAGGAAAGGAAGTTTGAGGCATTTCTCCTCTTCGTCACACAAAGCAAGAGAGCCTCTGATGCTACTGTATATCTCCTCTATGTGAGAATAAGAGGGAGAGAGAAATGATACAAGCAGGAACCAAGAAAGCAGCACAGAAAGAGACAGTAACAAGAGAAAAAACCCATCCAGACAGAGAGAAACAAATAAACTATAACCAGACAACAACCAAGCGACAACCAAACAATAACCAAACACACGGGCATGTTGCAAGGA